>NW_025765306.1:0-203033 GCF_003918875.1 Haliotis rubra
ATTTAATCTTTAACAGTGACTATAGTTCACATCTCTGGGGATAGTTTAGCCTGGCCTTTTGGGGTCATTCATATTTTTTTCAGCCTATTCAATTTAGAATTCCACCAGAGAATGGCAGCAAGGTTACATAGATGTTCTTTTTTCAGAAATATTTTCAAGTCATTTTTGAGTATCTGCTTTGGGATTCAATGTAGCTGAAAAAAGATTATTTTATTTGCACATTCAATAAAACAAATCCTATTTGTGATTCTTAAACCCGCCTTAGTAATATACATTTGGAGATATATTACAGCAGGTAATAATTACGTTGGAATGTGTGTTTACCAAATATTTTACCCCTTCTTTTAATTAGTTTAATTATTTCAATATTGAATAAATAAAACGAAAATAACAATAGCCATACAGTGTGTACGAGTACGTTGGTGATACTAAGTACAAATAGAATCAAGCATGAATAGAGTTATCGTTCTTGTATAAAGTAGTTCTGGTGTTCATATGCCAATGTGAAATCCTTCCAGAAGGGCACGAGTCGATATTCGGCTTGTCACGGAATAACACGAGTTGCTCACGAATGCTTTCAACAGGTATTCATGATTATATCGAGAATGACAGTCTTGAATTGGCCTCTTCAAATAGGTGTAACCAATATAGGGTTTTATTGCATGTAATTTATTTATACTTACTTGGGTGTCCCAGTTTTGCATTAGATCACCGATGTAAGATGTAATAACAGTTTTATATGTAACTGCAGCATCAGCCATCGTGTTACCATTGATTCCACGACTAACGGGATCGGGTTGTCAGGCTCGCTGAATGGGTTGCCACATGTCATCGTATCCCAATTGCGTAGATTGATGATCTTGCTGTTGATCACTGGATTGTCTGGTCCACATCCGATTATTTACAGACCGCCGCCATATAGCTGGAATATTGCTGAGTGCAGCGAAAAACTAAACTCACTCACTCACCCATTAATTCTAACATGGCTGGGTAACCAGCAAAAGACGATAATAGCCTGACGGCACGAACGAGAGTCTGAAAAGATTATATGTTGTCAGTATTTGGGGTGTTTATTAATATATTTTAGAGCGTTATAATACGGCGTTTGCTAAGGCTGTGAAAATTGAGCTGTTATTCGGTAATCTGGATGATATTGTTCTGATTCAATGATAGTGACACAAGCAATTGCTCCACTATCCTTGATCAATCTACAAATAAGGATTTGTATGTATTATATTTATTTCTGAATTTTTGCCTACAATGTAATTCGTTTGTTTCTGATTTATGTACATGGTGACCAATGTAAGGTCGACTTGAGGAATTTCTATGCCAAGGAGGAGAAGAAAACAGCAATGTTAACAGCAGAAATACACGGTTTTTAACATGTATTCCAGGATGTATTCGTCCATGAATGAAACTGTCAAATATTTACACCTTGTATTATCCAAACACAGGCAGGCTGGACTTGCTACATTCTGATTCTTTCATTAGGGAAACAAAAGGGAGGATCCTCACGTTTCAATAAATTGTCATGGGTAAATCTGGAATGGCCATTACAACATAGTCGCATAAAGACTTTTGTTAAATCTGGACGAACAGATCGACAATCAAGTTCATTATGCACTTCAACAATTTCAGTTTACCTGTTGAATATCTTTCAAAGTGGGATAATGCACAAACACAAAGATATGAGACGGTTTCCGTCTCAGCCATTTATCGCCCAATGTCCGGCTGCCCGACGTGAAACGTTTCTTGTTGTTCCCACTGACAAAGCCTCAGAAAGCATCACTCATTAATCGTTTGATCAAGGACCTTGGTAAAAGTGACATATAAAACATGTCACATGTGAGGCAAGTATGTCAGCTCTCTCAACTCATGGTAGGACTCCTGCATACATGTCCATTCTTCTTGTCTACTGGATTCAACAGCTAAAACATAATGCTGGTAAAAATCACTGTCTCAAAGATTCACGATAAGCCTTACCCATAACATTCCTTTATCCATGGGGCATTTGTGTATAGAGCTATATATATACCAGGCGTCTTTATATACTAGGGTCAAACAATATATAGCACATGTAAAGAAAGATTTCTCAGAAATAATACAACTAAGATGCCATCATAACGTTTAATCTGTTGACAAACGTGACATATCGTGACATACAGACAAAAAGTTCAAACAACACTAGAAAACATCAGTTGTATAGACCAACCCCCAAAATGAAAACGACAAACATGAAGCACTCGGTAATTCAATATCTTGTGTATCTTCCTCGCGCGTCCAAGACACATGCATCTTGATCTCCTGCTCCTTATCCATCGCATTCCATTCCTTTACTTGAGCTCTACGGAACCCTGGGAGATCCACTGGTGCTGGGTGACATGTGTACACACGTCGACCGAGCTCATCCCAGACATGCTCAATTGGGTTGAGGTCTGGCGAGCCTGCTGGCCACTCCATCCGCTCTACAGGATGAAGAATTCCGTGACAATCCTGGCCCTGTGAGGCCTTGCGTTGTCGTCTTGCAGAGTGTCGACCACAAACCTCACGCATAGCTTGCAGGAATGGTACTGCTATTGGAGCCAGAGTCCCAATAACCCTGTCCGGTAAGATTACGTCGACCACTTGCAGTTGAGTACGCCCACTGCCTACCGGTTATGCGAGGCCACAGTTGCATCTGTCATTCGCTCTCCAATGCGATGATAAATCCTCTGCCGACCACCATGGAAGGACAAACATTCAGTTATGTATATTTAAAACCAAAACGAAGATTTCACAACTTTTAAGAATAGTGTTACCAATAGCTTGAACCTTCATTAATGATGCGGAGTTCACATCATTATGCACACTTAAGCCCATTTTAACCCATTAGAGCCCACGTTACCACATAAATCCCTTTTCACCACATTAATCCCACTTCATCTCAGAACAATATTGTTCCTATCAAAAATATATATTCTTCAGCCCCAAACATGTACCATCAATGGTAAATCCAGTGTACATGCCCCTTCCTACTTCCAACCATGTTCCGCCCACAAATCTTCCCCCAACTCCGTCTCCATCATGAATGTACGTGTGACAACCAAAGAATGAAAGTGTCTCTGAAACAAATGCATATTTCTGACTATTTCCTAACAGACTAGACACGTGAAGACCCGGGATAGAATTGGTCTTCAGTAACACAATCATGCTTGTCGTAAGAGGCTACTAACGGAATTGGGTGGTCAGGCTCGCTGACTTGGTTGACACATGTTATTGTATCCCAATTGCTAACCGAAACGTGAGTCTCATTAACTAATTCAGACAATGACCTACTTTTCAGCCGATCCGAATCTTCTCGTGTGAAAGTGAAAAGAGACACTACAAACAAGCATGGTTACACTAAATTCCAATTCCTTGTTTCATAACAAATGGGTATTTATAAATTAATTTTAATTTTACAGTTTAAAAAGATCGTATTTCTGTAGCTTATGTCGAGGTCGTTAACTAAGAGGTCACAGACTGCCCCTGTTTGAAGAGGTACAATGATTCACAATTCATCTGGCTCACTGGTTACACATCTTATGTGTTCTTTGCGCTTATTAAGTGTATGTTTGTAACGTACAATGTGATGGATATAATATCAAGTCCGTACCAAACCACTAAAATGTTATAGCTGCCGAGCCTCGTTTTGAGATTTCCACGATGTCCATTTGTCAGAGCACGCTGTACGACAGAGCACGCTGCACGGCGTGTTTGCAAGTATTAGAAGGAGCGTAGTGTTGCAATATACAGGTGATTAGATATATCCAATAATACTGATTAATATTTATATTACCAGATGAATTGGTTGGTCTCAAAATTCTGTCCTTATTATTGTACTAAGTTGCGCAGTAGGACGAAACCCAGTCAGCAGGAAACGAGACTGTTGTGCAATCACTGTTTTGACTAGAATGATGCGCATGATGTTGATCACTAGATTGTCTGAACCAGATTCGATTATTTACAGACCGGCTCCATACAGCTGGAATATTGCTGAGGTCAGCAGCGTTAACCAACACACCAACCAACTAGCGCTGCGCAAGATAACCGGTTTACCGGTATTTACCGGTTCAGACATGAAAACGATACGTATTGCGATAAGCTGATCGAAAATCGGTATTTTGACTTGCATTCGGAAAACTTCGTAACACTCGGAAATATTTTATCATGATTATAAGTTGTTATTAAAGCTTAATCAAGCCTAGTGATTTTGTTGTGTTTTTGCTCTATAAATCAAGAAGTAACTCGATTATAAGTAGTTTTTTGTTTAAAAATACTTCATGCAATATATTGCAATACATATCGCAATACATGCTTTCGTATCGCAATATATCGCAATATGAAAATTCTCTGCAATACTCACCCTTACAACCAACCAACCTAACAGAACGACTTAAACAACTTAAATCATTGGCATTAAGTGGATTTCCATATTGACAATTTGAATACAAAATGTGCCCATTGTAACAGAATGTATCGGACCTTAAAGAACGTAATAATTACATTTTAACGGCCTGATATGTTAAGAACGTTTGTAAAACATTGAGTTGTATATATATCAAACCAAAACGAAGATGTTAAACTTTGCAGAAATAGTGTTACCAATAGCCTGACCCTTGATTAATGACGCCGAGTATATGTATCTTCAGGAGTTCAGGACAATTTCCCAAAAGTGAAAGCAAATGTTATCTGATGTTTACGGAGAAAACAATGCGGGAAATGCTGGGCTGGGATTGAAATTTGAGGGTAAAACACGTACAAGAAATAAGCATCCCCATGGGCAAACCTTAAGCTTCCCTGCCCTAAAAGTGTCAATATCCTTTTCATTACTATGAGAAACTTCAACTATAAAATTAACTCCAAGTTTCACATCAAAGATTGCATATCACAAATTCTGTATTCGTAACTATTACTTTTGATCACACCACAATCCATAAACAGAAAAAACAACAATTAAAGATTCTTTATTCAGAATATAGGGCCACATGGCCAAAACTGCTACATATTTGTATCAAAAGTAATAATCGAAATTAAAAAGCATTACAAAAACAGTTAAGTACACAAAACGAAGAAAACGATGCATCTCTGGTTAAATATACTCATTATAAAAAAACGTTTTCACTTTTGCATATAAAATGCTTGGAATTGATACAGTAACTATAATAGTATATTGTTTTTTTGCATGTATACCTATAAGCAAGCATTTTAAAAATAATCAAAACAGAATAACCGATAATGTTAAATAAGGGCTTACAAAAGACCGGTTTCTAAATCTGGAAACTGTATGCCGACAATGAAGATTAACTGCCATTCTTATGAGAATTTTCCTTACAACTTAGTTAAGATTCGAACTTTAGTGACCATACAGTTTGACAGAAAACTGTGAGTTTGATTTCATTGCTGTGTGTATATGGCCATTCAAAACATCGCCATTGGAGAGTGAGTGAGTATGGTTTACGCCGCTTTAAGCAATATTCCAGCTATATCAAGGCGGTGGCCCAAGAAATTGGCTTCACACATTGTACCCATGTAGGGAATCGAACCCGGGACCTCGGCGTGACGAGCGAACGATTTATCGACTAGGCTACCCCACCGGTGTAGAGGAATCAGTCTGCGGAAGAAGCATATTCCATAGGGAGCAAAACACAAAGTAATTGAAATAGCAATGGTTCACAGAAAATCTCTGTATGAAGTCATCAGCATTTCCATCACCTTCAATTATCCATGAATCAAACAAGAATTCGTGTTGTAAAGAAGATCAACATGGTATTAAAACGTCGGTCTATATTTCGCAAATCATCGTAGAACTTGTCATCAGAGGTTTGGATATGCATTCGAATTATCGTAGTCATATGTTATTCTGCGTCAGTTCTATCTTGCATATGTTAATAATGTTAATAAATTATAGAGATGACAGACATTTGATAATAAAGAATAGTGCATATTTTTAAAGCGCACATATCCACGCTCGCAAGCACGCGCTAAGATATTATTACACCGGATACCCCAAGCTACCTTAGGCGCTAGAATGTTAAACATAACCTCACTTCCCTAAGGTGAGAGCATATGTATCACATGCGCTTCGTTGTTGGTCAGGACTGAAATCTTAGAAACTCTCAGGAGTCAAGCTGCCAAAAACGCTGTTAAACACATGCTGTCAACCATCCAAGTACTCTCGGCGCCCAGCGTTGCTTAATTTCAACTGTTTTGTGACCTGAGCTCTATGCACAGGACCACACATCACTTGATACATGGGCGTCAAAGAATGTCCATATATATCTCAATACAAACATACCAGTGATCATATATTTAACAGGTTGGATTTGTATATCAAATGCTCAGGATACCAAGGACTATTAAGAATGGATTGGTTAGGATTTTGAGGCTGTCCGTTTGCAGGCTGATTTCATGAAGCTGGAACATTAAACTACAACTCACAACTGGATTAATGCATGTCATCTATAGTCTCGATACAAAGGTGAGTTCATAATCCTGTGGTACGTTTAAGAAAGATCCTCCACGTGGCTCTGTGTTCACCTTAGCTCCAGGTGGGAGGGACACTTTGAAATGCCTCATGATTCCAGCCAGCAGAAGATGCAGTTCCGGCTTCGCCACGCTCTCTCCGAGACAAACTCTTCTTCCCGCGGAGAACGGAAGCCAGCTCTCTGGTTTGGTAGCCATCTTGCCATTCTGGTCAAGGAACCGATCTGGATTGAATATATGCGGGTCACTCCATTGCTCTGGATCATGATGCAGCTCGTAGTGGTTGATGACCAAGGTTGTTCCTTTTGGAATGTCATAACCACCTGAAAAATTAATATTTGAAAAAAAAGTTTTTAGGCATTGATGGCCAAGAACAAGTAGTGTAATCTTCCTCAAAGTCGCAGTTACCAAATTAATGATACAAAAACGAAGGAGTGAACTCAATTAAAAAATTACTCTCATCCACCACTATCCCAACACACCCATACCCGTGAACATCCAGGATAGAATTTGTCTTCAGCAACCCATGCTTGTCGCAAGAGGCGACGAACGACATCGGGTGGTCAGGCTCGCCAACAAGGTTGACACTTGTCACCATGTCCCAATTGCGTAGATCGATGCTTTTGCTGTTGATCACTAGAACTTCTGGTCCAGATTCGTTTAATTACAGATCGCCGGCATATAGCTGGAATATTGCTGAGAGCGACCTTAAACAACCACCCAACAAAATCACCCATCATCCCTGCACAACCTAAGAATATTAAATGACGTAAGTCCGTTTTTTGCCATAGTAATGTGATGAAACCGTCATCAACAGATTACAACAATACAGTAAAAGGGAAAAATGACGTGTAAACCCCTGGCATGTTTTGTCTCTGAAATATGAATTTGACGTGTTAGTAAATAAGTCCATCCAACGCAAAAATGAATAGCCATCAAAGTTTTGTTCCGTGGACAATATTGAAAATATCCATAAATCTCCAACATCGTGGACATCGTTGAAAAGAGACCTACCGACTTTCGTATCGCACAGTGCTTTGTGGGGAAGTCCGCTTGGTACCACAGTGTGGAGCCTCATACTCTCGTGCAGCACAGCGTCAGTGTAAGGGAGACTACTCCTGTCTGATACACTGGGGAATTGACGTTCACCTGCACATTTGTAAGCCTGTATTAGGTACGCGAAAATCTGAAGATCATATCAGGTCAGGTGGAATTATTCTTGATAAGTCTGTGTTGTGATTTTGCTGGTGCCTTCAACAGCAACAAAGTATCATTATACAACAGCATCATCATCTTTGTATCATCATATCCATTAACGGAACTCATCCTATCATGATACCATCATAAAATAACATATTTTACTATATCACAAATATGGATAATATCATACCATCATATCATCTTAATACTTTATCATCGCATCACGGTTGCTTCATCCGGTTTTACTTTAGATGGTGTTGTTCATAGTAAATCCTTAGCCTCTTGTCAAGACACTTATTGACCAGTGGTAAGCATAAAAGGTATTCGTAACATCCCATCCCACGAGTTCTCAGGTATTGATGGATAAATGGGTCACTGACCATGAACCAAACTATCTAGAAACCGTATCAGTCACCACGATTAAGTTAGGAGTTTCGACGTTCAACAGAGCAACAGAGTATGGGTGCCATTATTTACTCTCTCGGCCGTTACCGTAACTTCGCCGATTCAATAAACATTGCTGCTGTCGCCGTAAACTTAACGCCTTAATCGGAAAACCTATCACTGCATCATACCATATTGTCATATCTCTATGTCATAAGATCAGTGTATAAAATTATCACTGTATCATCATCATCCCATAATTATCATCATATCTCTATGTAATGGGATCAAACGTACCCAGTGCGTCGTCGATCTCAGAGTGAAGCTTGTTTTGAATGTCTGGATGTTCTGCCAGGGCAAGTAGGGTCCACAGCAGGGTGAAGCGAGAGGTGTCCATCCCAGCTGCACATGCACAGTGATCAGTGTAATTTGGACATGCAGAACGATCACTTCCCACGTATTATTAAAGGACATGAATGTTTCAGTACAAAATAGAAGAGACACAAACGATATCCTATCGCAAACACAAAATCAAAATTGAATGTTAAATGGCTGTATGAACAATTTAGATCATAGAATCTACGCATTAACCATTCCACCTGGGGCCTGTGTGGCAAAACATGTTTCCTATTTGATACAAAACAGTTGTCCAAAAAATGTAACTAAACGTTAACACTTACAGGAAGAGAGACATTGGATCGACGAAAACGTACACAAAAGGTAAGTTCAAATATGTACCGGCAAATATATCAGACAGAGTTTGAGTGATATGGGCGTCAGTCATTTGTGACATCACATCCGGGTCCTCCTCCTGATAGGCTTCTTCTTGAGCCAACAACATGGCATCACAGAAATCACGGATGTTATCTGTTTGGACAATGTAAGGAACAAAACGATTGATAGAGAGAAGCACATTAATGCTTCTCTTATTGCCATGAGAAGATCTATGTTATTATGCTTAACAAAGATCGTAATATATGGAATAAGAGAGAATCTTTCCTGTTTCTCAAATAGCTCCTTCAAGTGCAGAAACCAGATCATAATCTGCAATCTGTGTACAAATTCCACCTGTCAGTATGAGTGAACAAAACTTAATAAGATGTGATATTTTTCTGTCAAAGCCCTACTTCTGTGGAATACAATATCTGTCATACTCAGTTTCTGAAACTCTTGAAACTTTTCGTAGGCATTTATGGATGAATACCACATTCTGAACCTATAGAAATGAATATTTCTTGCTACTATTTTACAGATTGAAATTAGTGTTGGGTATTGCCAAAATTTTCGCATTGTGATATATTGTGATATGTGTTGGCGTATTGCAATATGTATTGCAATATACTGCGAAAGTCTAACAGATGGTATAAGCTAATGAAATTATTGCTTCCTCTCTTTTGAAACAATGCCACTGACCACTGTCATGACACAGATGTGATTATACAAGAGATCAATATGTTTCCAAATTGAAGACATCGCTCTAAAGTTCTGAACTGGAGAAAAAGCGTATGCAGCTGCGTCCGCCATTTAGGTTTGTTTATCAATTATACCAATCTATTTTTTTATTTTTATGGTTTTAAAAGTCTTGCAAATGCAATTATATGACCAATGAACATTCTCAAAACTATTAATGTATAATAATATAAAGGAAACACAAATGTTATTAGTACTTTTTACTACATCACGAAAATTACAGATCATGGTCACGGAAATTGCCGATCGTATCGGGTAAACGGTTCGCGAAAAGTGTACCGCTATATACCGTATTGTGAAGTTCAAATTGCAATATACCGGTTAACCGATATTATCGCCCACCCCTACTTTAAATAAATGAATACAGCAAAAAGGGTGCTGATCAGGCTGATGGATCTCATCAGCAGTCCAGGTACCCTTGCCCCATTTACACACAGTTCAGGCAGCAAATATGGCTTCTCCGCAAAAACCTTGCTTTGCCAACCACGATGAAGAACTTTCTGGAGAGAATGGACACACACACACACACACACACACGCGCGCACGCACGCATGCACGCACACGCACGCGCACACACACACCCACACACACACACAACAAACAAACAAACAGAAACACACAAACAACAACACTGCATCACTCGCCAGTGTGTCAAAATAGCTGAGCTCCGGTAGAGGTCCCGTGTTCTCCTGAAATGTTTCATGAGATCAGACTATGGACACCAGGAACAAAACGGGGTCTGACAACAGTATACTTGAGATCCAAGCAAGACACTTCAGAGGCAAGGTGTGTACATTTGCCATGTCTTTTTCTCATTCTCGTCAATCACACTTCTGTCAAATTGGACTCAATCATAAAACTTATTTCAGTCGCTTTATCAAGACAAGATCAGATTCCTTGGCTCGGATACATCTAAGTCTGTATTTGGGGTTATCATTTCCCAAGATGCCCTGCACGTATTGTAGGTTGTGACATGCGTGGACCGTGCGTCAAAACCACAAGCATGGCGGAGACGATAATTAAAGGACCAAGCAACGCCATTATGACACTGTGCCAGAGCCGGGCATTACAAAAGCGTAGTTTGACAGTCTTACATTTTGACGAGAAATCGCATATTGACGTTTATCAGAGGGAAGAGACCGGTCTTGAGCGGCAAACAGAAAGCCTTCTGTTTCACTTATCAGGCCAGCCGACATCACGAAAGCCGACTCCGTGGGTTGCTTCTCGGTCCAGCGGTCGTTCAGATAATAAAACGCTTGGCTTGCTTGACATTTATCTCTGTACCGTCAGAACCATCAACAAAATACTCGCCGACGTTGAGATGATGTCCAATTTCCTCAGCTCTTTCACGAAAGCTAATATTTTCAACATCCTTAGCTCTTTTGAATCAGCTCGATATATTGTTATCATGATATAAATCTAAAATGAAGATCATAGTGTAACAATGAAGGTAAAAAGCGATTAACCTTTAGCGAAGTGGAAAAAAAAAAACCATATGTACCTTTACGTATGGTCCGTCGATGTTTGTCAATTTCTCCATTCAGTGAAGCTAAGAATATACCCATTTCTTTCAGGATAGTTCTAAGCTTCTTGGTGTGATAGAGACGGAGAGGTGGAATTACGTCCTCAAGAAAGCCGTTGCCGGTGTCTTCCACAAAGATATTCAGAAGATGCAGCATCTTTCTGAAGTAGTTGTCACTGACCTCGCATCTGTTATGGTTTAGATCACAGTGATAGTGTCATTGGTATCAATGATTATAGGAGGATAAGCTTCGCTATCCCACCTTTGTTATTGTTATCTCATTATCATATGTACATGTATCTTGTATATAAACTGGTGTACCCCATCATTCCCCCCACATGCTTGAAAACGGTATAAGAAGCTATACCGAAACGTCGCTATTGTGAAAATATAGAAGTTAATTATCCATAAAGTTTTCTCATCTCTATACGACCAACTTCTAGAATGCCACTCAAACAAATCAAATAAACCCATACTAGGGAGTACCGGTATAAAGTTGCAGGATAAGCCCATATTAGGAAGTACCAGTACAATGTTTCAGGATAAGTCCATACTAGGGAGTACCGATAACATGTTGGATAAGAAGCCAGTGTTAGGAAGTGCATGTAGAACGAGGCAGGATAAGCCTATATTAGGAAGTACGTGTAGAACGTGGGATGATAAGCCCATATTAGGTTGTACTGGTACTGGTAAGCCCATATCAGGAAGTGCATGAGGAAGGTGGCAAGATAGGCCCATATTGGTATGTCCATTTAATGTTTGAGTTTTCTTAAGGTTACCTTTGGCCACAGGTGCCATAGATCCCGATATTGAACGCTGGACAAAGTTTACTCACGTGAAATTGAAGCAGATATTGTTGATGATGTTGAACACAATGAGGGAGACAGCGTGATGAGGATTGAAGGGCCCCTTAATCTCCTTTATCATCGCGATGCCTTTGGTCAGTGAGCGCTCTATCCCCTCGTCGAGGTGGTTACCAGTCATGTAGTGTCTGAATAAGCCGGAGAGGAACCGAAAGCGATGACACGGACAATATGTTATTGCTGGAGACATCACAGAGCGAGGCAGTCGAGACATTAGTTCACAAGGAATAACTACATTTACAACTTGTCATACTGTATTGCAACACATTGGATCAATCCTTAGAAAACCATTTTTTTCAATTTTCCATACATGGATGAAATTCGTGCGAAGTGTAGTTTGGGAACATCCCTCAAGATTCGCTGCGAGTGGTTTAGCAAGGCTGAAAATTGATTTTTTTATTACTTGGATGGTTTTTGTTTGTTTCACTGAAGGGTAGTGCCATTTTGGTTTGTCTAAAACTTGTACACGTAAAATTGCGAGTCGTTTTAACCCCCTGTTTTGTCACATTGTGGCTACATCATGTTTCTTAATGAAACTTAAACATGTTTAAATTATTGTAAGAAATATACATGTTTAGTAGGATGTACCTTCTAGCGCCGTATTTACGATGTCCATATTGTGTATGAATACAGTAATGGGAATTAGCTGGTAAGCCCCTTTAGCTACCCAGCAGCCCCGTACCCATGAAGGTCTGGGTTAGAATATTGATCTTCAGTAACCCATGCTTGTCGAAAGAGGCGGCTAACGGGACCGCCGCCATATTGCTGGAATATTGCTGAGTGCAGCGTAAGACTAAACTCACTCGCTCCAACAGCCCCGTACCGTTATCACCAACTGCAATGTCGTATCTTACTCAAACCGTAAGCTGACACTGTTCGTGAGTCAGAGATTGGCTTCCTTCTATACCTGTATACTGTTATCTTATATGACAATATATTATATATAAAGCAGCTCACTTCAGTGCCTTTGTTGCCAACTTCCTGTGTAGTTTCCAAGTACGGCTGTAGTCACCGAAGACGATATTCTTCCCTCCATCATTAAAGAGGTTCGCTTGGAAAAAACACAATATACAATGAAGCGTGCATAAAATAATGCATTTGCTATTTTGTCCCGACGCGGTATTTTTGAAAGGCTCTCATACGAACAACCAGAAATTATTGAGAATTTAAGATTGTAATTATTTTTATTTTTTTCACTGATAACTCATGTATTAAATGTGAATATTAGCAGAACATAACTCCAGATTCAAAGACAGGTGAACAGTTAGTATTTTGTCAAGACAACATGGGCAGCAATGCAGGCTTCAATGCGGCGGGGTATACTACTGATCAAAAAAGTTAGAAAGTCGTGGTCCATGCTGTCCAAATATCAGACCATCTCTACTTTCATTTCAGCAATATTTGTCAGGTTTTTCTTATTGACACTTTCCTTCATAAGTCCCCAAACATTTTCTATTGGATTTAGGTCAGGGCTATAGCTTGGCCAATCTAATAATGTCATATTTTGGGTCCGAAACCAGGCCTGTGAATGCTTTGAACGATGTTTTGGGTCGTTGTCCTGCTGGAAAATCCAAAAATTTCCATAGAACACGTGAGCAGATGGAAGTAAATGTCACTCGAGAATATCTGTGTACCGCTCACTGTTCATATTCCCTTCAAATACACTGAGGGGCGTTGCCCCTAACACAGATATGCCACCCCACACGTTATATTTCGGACTGTACTTTGGGCGCTGATACAAAGGCTTTTCAGTTTGGTTGGCCCAGAATCTCAGTGTATTAGGAAACAGCCACACAGGACTTTCATCTGAGAAAATCACATTGTCCCAGTTAAAATTTCTATGCTGTAAGTACCAGTTCAACCTTCGCTCCTTTTGTTCAGGTTTCATGATCGGTGATGGAATTCCTCGACTTTTCTGCCAACCCATTGCATGCAGCTCAGTTCTAATTGTCTGCTTACAGACAGCCACAGTTCCTCTATCAATCATATCCAGCCTTAAGTTTTCTAAACTCCTTCGTTTGTTTTTAGAAACAAGAATACCAAGCCACCTCCTGTCACCGACCGTCAATTTTATGGGCCTACCTGCGCCTCCCTGGTGCTCAGTGCCATATCCATTTGCAATATTTTTCCAAACACGATAAACAGTGGACAAAGGGATGTCTGTTCTACTTGAACTCACTTAGCTGATGTGATGTCCTTGTTATAAAACCATAAAATCAACTTCTTCTTCTCTAACTCATCCATACTGAGGATCCCTGAAAATGTCGTCTGCTAGCAAGTAAACAAAGGGGGATACCTCTTCACACACTAATGAAATAGGATTAACGGAGTTGTCTCTCTTGAATGAAACCAAGCACTTGATAGCTGGTCAAGGTTGTTTATACTAGAAATCCAATTAAACATATTCCTAAAATTTGCAATAATTTCTGGTCATACTATATATGTACGTCTACTACTATTTACGTTGGAGATATACTGACATTTAGTAAAAGAGAATATCGTTAAACAGAATACTTTGGGACCTCGTCACCCGTAACTATGGCTGCACTTTAGGCATCAATGTCTTATTTTAAATGAAGAAATGAAAAATTATGAGCATACAAAGGAGAAAAAGCAACCACGTGTCTTTTTGTATGAAGCCCATGAAGAACCCGGTTAGAACTGTCTTCAGCAACTGATGTGTGTCGTAAGAGGCGACTAACGGGATCGGGTGGTTAGGCTCGCTGACTTGGTTGACGCAAAGTTGGTTGTCATCGTATCCCAATAGCGTAGATGGATGCTCCTGCTGTTGATCACTGGAGTGTCTGGTCCAGACTCCATTATTTACAGACCGCCGCTATATAGCTGGAATTCTGCTGAATATTGTGTAAACCTAAACTCACTCACTCACTTTTTGTATGGTATATATGTTTTTGTCCAGCTAGGAGCAGTAGATGTAGAGACTGTACGTCATCAAGCCAAAATCTTGATCACTACAAGATGTGTAGCTTAATAAAACAGGTTGTAAAACGATTATTTGACAGCCCAAAATAAACAAAACCCAAGTCTAATGATATCAGTTTGGATGAAATATTGATGCAATCAATCTTCTCATATTTACCGGTATATGACTCGGGCCGCCCTGCAAAATCAGCCTGTCTTTTAACCAGCGCCTCCATCACGACGTCAATATTGTTCAGTCCGATCATTGTCATATGTCCTGTAACGTGAACATTCTATTTTCATAACGTTCATCAGATATTTAACTGATCCATCAAATGACGCCCATCATTTGATAGATGAATGTGTGTTAACACTCGATACATTAATTCTGTCATATGTATATTCTATACAAGTTGATCAAGGAAGCATTTCAGAAATTTTCCCCAAACGACTATTGCGAGCCAAGGAGATGATTCATCACATGCAACACTATTTCTTTACAGTACTTTGATATCTGAAAGAACTTCTCCAGAAATATACTTCATGCAAAAACCTGAGATCCAATGATCAACTTCTATTTACCACCCCCAAGATCAATCTCAAATCCTTCGGCCAGAGATCATTGTCATTCTCTGCTCCTTCTCTCTGGAACTGTCTTCCTTTTGATATCAAAACCTCCCCATCTTTAGCTGTCTTCAAGTCCAAACTTACAACCCATCTCTTCTCCAAGTACTATCCTTGATACCTGCGCTTTGAGCAACCGCAACGGATGGAAAATAGCGCAATATAAATGCACTTATACTTATTATTATTATGTTTTACAGATTAAAGAGAGTATGTAGCAGAGAGGGTTCGGATTATTATTATTATTAT
Organism: Haliotis rubra; assembly: GCF_003918875.1. Classification (NCBI taxonomy): domain Eukaryota; kingdom Metazoa; phylum Mollusca; class Gastropoda; order Lepetellida; family Haliotidae; genus Haliotis; species Haliotis rubra. The sequence continues at coordinate 15,739 of NW_025765306.1, forward strand.
TGAAAATGTGAATACTCCATATGGCCAAACATGGATGTATGTATATCCGTGTACACGCAATAGCGTATGTCCAGGATATTCTGAGTCTCCTGGTGGAAATGAGAGAAGAATGTCTCCCTGGACATATACTAAGAAGCAAAAGAAACGTCAGTTTGGAATTGTCCTTCACAGAAACGGATAACTGTAAACTCATGTAATGTTTTGTTGTATATTTTTCACAACATCTCCAACTTTACCTGAGCAAAGACATTCCTTCCCAAACTCAGAATGGAACCCAGGAAGTGGTCTCAAAAACGCAACCTGATCTCGGAGATGGTACGGTGTTCTCCATGTGCTTCATGCAACTCATGCTGCACGTGCTGTTCACAAGGACCAGCCCTATAAATGCACCCCCAAACCTGGTTGAAACATTCACATTACAGCGTCAGCAGGATGCCGCGACTCACAACAGCCCAGAGGAACCAAGAGCTAGGAAGACTTGAAGCTGGCAATACTGCACAAGCAGTTGCCAATCACTTCCAGGTCAAAGTTCGGACCATAACAGGCTGCAACAACGTGCCACAAATAATCGCCACCGTACTGACAGACCAAGGGTGACCACAAGAAGACAAGACAGCCATGTTGTGCGACAGCTTGTACAGAATCTCTTCATGCAGGCATCCGAAACAGCACGCCAGACAGTGGGAACACACGGAAGACCAATCGGTACAGCGTTACTCAGACCAATGTGTTATGGAAAGAGACTCATGGGGTGGTGCAAGCATCATGGTATGGGGTGGAATAGGCCTGAACGGGGTCCTGTGGTGTTCCAGAACCTTGGTCCAGGGAGAGGAGGCGGCATCACAGCGGTGCGCTACATCGACCAAGCTCTCAAACCCCACGTCATACCACATTTCGCACGTCACCGGAACAACATTTTCCAGCATGATAACGCCCGGGCCCATACTGCCACAGCTACACGGGACTTCCTACAGCAGAACGGTGTCAACATTATGCAGTGGCCAGCCCTTAGTCCTGATTTAAACCCAATTGAACATCTTTGGGATGAAATTAAGAGGAGACTGAATAATGTCATACCAAGGCCGAACACAGCCGATTTATTGCGCCAGGCCTTTCTCAGAGTGTGGTTCAAGGTGCCAATCATCAATCGATTGGTGCACTCCATGCATAGACGCAGTTCTGCAGTTATTGCCGCTCGAGGTGGACACACTAGATACTGAAGTCAAGAGTCTGAATGGACTGAAAACGTTCACGTAAAGTCTTGAAATTGTGCTGAGGTATTCAATGATGTGTCAAGATATTGCACACAAAAAATGTTTTTGATCTGCATTTATGTCAATGTCTGTAATGATTTGATTACAGTGCCTATGTAGTTTTGAATTTGTACTGACGTTTATTTTGCTGCTGAGTATATTTTATACAAATGTAATTTTACTTTGTAAGTGGCCAAATTCTTCTTTTGGCAATTCTGTTTGGAATTCTCCAGTATAATACAGCTACTTTCAGTGGCATTTTAGAAGTAGGGAATACAATATTGAACAATCTTTCTGGATAACAACTTCTTATATTTCATGCGTGCGACGTTTCGATACAGATTCTTGATTCCTGCTTGACAACGGTACAATCATCTGTATCGAAACGTCGCACTCACCAAATAAAAGAAGTTGTTATCCATAAAGTTTGTTCAATATATTACAACCAGTGTAACATACAATAGGTATCTCTATTCTATTCACTGCCATGTTGAAGACTTCACCATCTTTGTCCCTTTGACCGCTTGGGGCGGTGGTGTAGCCTAGTGGTTATAGCGTTCGCTCGTTACAACGAAGACCCGGGTTCGATTCCCTACATGAGTACAATGTGTGATGCCCATTTCTGGTGTCCCCCGCCGTGATATTGCTGGAATATTGCTAAAATCGGCGTAAAACCCAACTCACTCACTCGGTGACGTTGACCACTTTCTCTTGCTCACAAGTGTCCAAAGAGTGCACTGGTTGTTCCAATCGATCTGAACACTATGCTGGTGTAGCGAATGAGTAAAGGGTATACGTGGTACTGAATTAGATATATTTTACACTGGAAAAGAGAAGATGACAGCTTTTGAATAAATATCCGTGACTAGGAGTGGATCCAGGATTTTGCACCCTTCACCCACCACTACCCCCACCCCTTCTCTGGATCCGCCCCTGGTGACTTCTGACTGTTTACTCACCCATATTGAACTTCACAACTGGACCATACTCAGCCTTCCACTCCGTCAACTTCTCGTAGATAGTTTTGTTCCTGAACTCTGAAGTTAAAATGACTTCTTATAAAACCATGTTTACAAACGGACAATTTTCTGTTCCCAGCAAGTTTACACTTTGACACATGTGCATCTTGCATCTGATTTTTTAGAAACTAACGTCATTAGTGTAAGTATCATAACACATTCCAGAAAACTCACATTTTTGTATGATATATCTTCTGTTACCAATGACATTTAACGCACCCGACCCATGAAGATCCCGGTTAGAATTGAGCTTCAGTAACCCATGCTTGTCGTAAGACGCGACTAACAGGATCCCAGCTATATGGCGGCGGTCTGTAAATAATCGAATCTGGACCAGAAAATCCAGTGATCAACAGCATGAGCATCGATCTGCGCAATTGGGAACCGATGACATGTGTCAACCAAGTCGGCGAAACTGACCACCCGATCCCGTAAGTCGCCTCTTACGACAAGCATAGTCGCCTTTTATGGCAAACACATGGGTTGCTGAAGACCTATTCTACCCCAGATCTTCACGGGTCTAAAATATATGTATATACAGACATGGACTGCTTCACTGGCTTTATCAAATAAGTATTTTTATTACAAACTATTTAAATCACAAATAATTCAGGAAGATTACCTTTATAAGATTACCGTTAAAAAGTTCCGATCTGCTCTTTCACGTTTTAGATGTTCCTCCCATGATCTTTTTTTTTGAAACGGGACGTTATAAAAACCTTAGTCGGGACCAACGAATTTGTAATGTTTGTAACTTAAGTTCAGTTGAAGATGAATATCATTTTCTGCTTGTATGTCCTGTTTACTTACATCTGAGAGAAAGATACCTGCAACCCTATTACCTTACATACCCAAATTTAACAAAATTTCATTTATTGTTATCAAATACAAATGGTAAAGTTCTGCAAGATTTAGCTATGTTCATTTATCATGCCTCCATGTACAGATTTAACATAATTGCAAAATGAGTGTGCAATCTAGCTGGATGAGCTTTTACAATTCTATTTATATTATGATACTATGTTTGATTGTATATTTTGTATTGTAATGTACTATAGGCCTGTGGCCTTATTAAGTCCTGAAATAAACACAAACACATCTGTGACAGTCTAGTCGTTTTACTGTCCTTTGTTGACAGATTTTACAAAATAACTTTTCTTTATTGTTAAAGTATATATTGTTATAGTCACGATATGTCTGCAATATTGCCGATGTGATTCTAAATCTTACCTCACTCACTCACTCACTCAAAACGTTACGAAATATACACTCGCATGACGCCCCCATATGCAACCGATGCTTGTCGAAAGACGCGACTAACGGGATAGGCTTATGAGGCTGGCTGACTTGATTGACACCTGTCATCTTTTCCAAAGTGCCTTGATTGTCAATCACTGCTTTCCCTGGTCCAGACTAGATAATTTACACAAAGCCATCATTAAGCCAGAATAATACGGTAAACATCAAATATACCAACCAACCTCGGAGGTTCCCAAGTAATGGCCATCCTCGGGGTCCAGGGGGTAGATTGTACCTCTTCTTGCTGATCAGATAAATGGTTACTCCGGCAATTGTTCCCACTAGAACAGCCCGACCGATGAGACTCCTAGGTAACCATTCCTCCTTCCCCTTGAGAAAGTCCAGTAGCTGGTCCAGATAAGGGACGCTCTCCAGTAACTCCATGTCCAGTGTCTTCTGCCAACACAACAAGGACTCGCATCGACATTTAGACTTTACGTATGGCATAATTATGTATGTTTTTTCACGAGTCATAAAAGCATGAACGTATTGAAGTCTGTTCTTGCAATGAAATACATCATTAGTGTTAAAATGTACAAACTCAGTGACAAACCCTCTCCCTTCCCATCATTTCTAAGCATATTTTTTAAATATATGTATGTACAAATCTGCTGACACCGCGCCACCTCCCCAGAACAAAATGGGTGCCCCCCCCCCACTAAATATTCATCATCACGCCCTAGCCATAAATGATGAACGGTCACTTACACCAATTAGTGTATTGTCACTACCTATTATCCCCAAAGCTGATACCTGAGAAACAACGAAGGAGTGAACTCAATTAACAATCACACTCATCCACCACTATCCCAAAGTACCCATACCCGTGAAGATCCGGGTTGTAATTGATCTTTCGTAACCTAACCCATGCTTGTCTCCCCCCTGTGAAGATCCGGGTTAGAATCGATCTTCAGTAACCTAAGAGGCGACTAACACATGCAATTGTATCATGATTGCGTAGATGGATGCTCATACTGTTGACCACTAGTTTGTCTGGTCCAGACTAGATTACTTACTGACCGCCGTTTTACAGCTGGAACATTGCTGAGTGCGGCGTTAAAAGGCAAACCAACCAACCCAATCCTTAATCAAGTACGTGCATGTTTGCTATTATTAGTATTATCAGGACCTGTGAATGTTATCATATACTTGACCTAAAGCTGTTTAAAGCTCACTTAAGCAAATTAGACAATTTCATAATCCTCACCATTATTATGTCAATTTGTACGCATTGACTTTGTCGGGGAGACTTGTGTTGTCAAGAAACAACTTTAGGGGGGGGGGGCAGTTATTCACATTGTACATACTACCCGTAAAATCACGCACACACACACCTCGCCATAAATCATGAGTGAGTGACAGTTTAACATCTAGAATATCACCATTTGGGTATTAAAACTAGCATTTAACTTAAAATATATATGATTGTTGGACAATACAAAATAAAATTGGGCTTTAGATCGCCAACAACTGAAAGTAGATCAGCATACTAGGGACCCATAAATCATGAACGGTCCCTTAATGGTAGGAGGTTGGGTCTTTTTTCAAACTGGAAACATCTATGCCAGACGCTCGCCCAATATAGGTGTTATCTGTACGAACAACGGCAGATATAGGTCACGCTTATTGACTTGACATGACGAAATCGCGGGTAAGAGAGACCAAGCGGTGCAGGGATTTAGTGAATACAAATAGCAATGTCAGCTGTATACGTGTTGTAAATGCGCAGTTTTCCATAAATTTACACAGGATGTATGTTTAAGGTTAGGAAGGAAATCGATTCATCGTGGCATGTGGACCTTTTATGTTAAATACCAGGGCTGTAACTACCTTTAAAGAAAGCCCGGGCATACGCATGAATTTTCCTTAAATAGTTGGACACGCTCTCAATACTATCTAATTATAAAGCTTTGCAGCTATCGGGGTTACACGATCAAATTGGCTTGCTGTCTGCATGAATACAAGCAAGGGAAGGGTTGTTAGTTGGTGACATTTCAACCCTGCTACAGTGGTCTCACAGTCGTAAGTGGACCAGCGTACGGCTATCGCGTTGGCCTACACTGAAAAACTAGCTATGTGAACCGTTCAAACGCCTTCAACTGCTTGGTCACTTTATAACAACATATTGCCAAGCAAAAACAAACACTAGTGCTGTTAACTTTACCTGTTTACAAGCTGAATTTACCTGTTTGTGAAACGGCCGATTGGAGACGGGCTATCCAATCGGGTTCTGTTAAGGATCCCTTAGCCACAGAGGGTCTGTACCGGTAAAGTAAATATCTAAGAGGGTGTCAACGGGTGTGCACACTCGCCGTGAAACGAGTTTAACATCGTGTTGACGTTTGTTGCACTTATATCGCTACTTGATTGCACGCGTTTGTTCGGCTGAATGTATCCAATCGGTCTTATGATAGTTTTGAAGCCGTACTGAGCCCGCTGAGATACCATGCCTCGGTTTATCTTAAAACACATTTTACTGACTCCTAGTGGAACAGTCCTTGCTTTATATGCTATATGCCGAACGTAAGGCAGGGTGACAACAAGTATGATCTTCCAACGTCTTTGCATTTCATTTCAACACGGGGTGGTGAGGTAGCCTATTGGTTAAAGCGTTCGCTCGTCACGCCGAAGACCCGGGTTCGATTCCCCATGTGGGTACAATGCGTGAAGCCCTTTTCTGGTGTCTCCCGCCGTTATTTTGCTGGAATATTGTTAAACGCGGCGTAAAACCATACTCACTTATTCATTTCACCATGATACACCAGCACATATAGTGCATTTGGCTCAAAAGCGGACTGATGAATTGCAATCTAACTCGAAAACTAATAAACATATAATACTCAATGAAACGCTGATCATAATCAAAACATCAGACCAACTCTGTGATTTGTTTGCAGAATTTATGTCCTAAAATTAAAAAAGCTGTTTAACAAACTATCATTCAAATATTGACAAAGTTCACTATTTGTTACGAGGAAGGAGTGCAGAGAAAGGGACAGCCCGGTGTTAGAGAATCACATGCACAAGTACCGACAAACTTATTGATTCATCAACCTGTGCTGTGCGGCGGGGGACACTAGAAATGAGCTTCACACATTGTGCCCATCTGGGGAATCGAACTCGGGTCTTCAGCGTGACAAGCGAACGCCTTAACCATTTGGCTACCCCACCGCCCCTAATCCTCAGAGTGGAAGGAGATAAATATCTCCAACCGTATGTAAGGAGACACGGGTCTCCAATATTGTGCAAGGAAAGGGGAATCTCCGAGACAACATGAGATGTAGTATGGCACAGCCATGACACCCAATACATAGTAGTCATCTTCTCGTTGTAGCAGGGCGGTGGTTATATAGCCTGAGTTATGACATGTTGAGTGTCACCATCTCATAACACCCCCCACACCCCCCGAAGTATCACACACACACACACACACACGCGCTTCTTTTCACACACACAAACACATTCACACAGACATACACATTGCCATCCATCATCATCAGGTCATGCTGTTTTCATTATATGTTGTCCTTGTCTGCAGTTGAATGTCAGCCCACTAACATCTTCAGTCTTCAATACCCTTAGCAGCCTCTGAGTTCTCCAGCTTCACCTGGACTTCCCCTCTATTTTAGTCACTTCCACCACCTAATATAACTGTCCAGCATCTGACTTCCTTGTACACCTGTCAGATGCTACCTGTCTTTTCATTGGCCCTTTGGTCCTCTTCTCTAAACTTCTTTTCTCACCTCCCCTCCTCAGGCATTCTGGATGAACTCTTATAGGAGGGACGTTCTATCTTTTTCAGCCTTCCTCCCATCTTTGGCACAAAATAAACATCATCTTCATAAAAAAACGGCCTTGTTGTGACTAGCAGCCGAGTGGCTGGACATTTTCCTACCACACCCGTCTACGCTTGCAGTATAAATAACACTCATATGGCGCCCCTCATATGAGGTACAGTACGTTTGAGTCAGAAACGGACCGATGAATTGCAAATTTTATCATTGTACAAAATTGCCACATAAATATAAATAGTACACATGTTTATCATTTACTAATACCCAACAGCTTTCTTATATTTGAAAATTTTCCGGACTCCACCAATAAAGTTGTTTTCGGTGGCATGGTGTTTTTTCCTGGGTAGATATATGCCATACTTCCCATATGTCTATATGGGAAATCTTTTTTTCCAACATGTCTAGGACTAGGAAACCTAGTTTATCCACATGTCTAGGGCAAGGAAAGTTAGTTTTTCCACATGTCTGTGGCTACGAAACGTAGTTTTTCCACATGTCTAGGGCTAGGAAACCTAGTTTTTTCACATGTCTATATACAGGAAAAAACAAAATGCCCCAAAAAGATATTTGTCTCCAGACCAGAAATCTGCAACCTTGATTGGCCGACGCGTAGCCCCAACCTCAATCCTATCGAACACAACTGGAATGAGCTGGGTCGACGTGTGTTTACTAACGTTCTAAGATCCATTAAGGGACGTGTGACAGTAAGAGACGTTGGAGGAGGCTGTAAACTTCATTTTGGAGGGTACATTCACATGAACGTTATCGTTGTTAACCGGGTTCGATTCCCCACATGGGCACAATGTGTTAAGCCCATTTCTGGTGACCCCGCCATGATATTGCTGGAATATTGCTAAAAGCGGCGTAAAACCAAACTCAGTCAGTCGTTGTTAAAGAGTTTTTGTGTTTGTTGTTTTCCTTTGATGTCAAGATGCACAGCATACAACAACAATTATTGTCTTAAACCTAAAATTGAAAACCTAGTCCAAAAAATCCCGAGTATCAAGTTTTCAACTTTGCTCATGATGCCTGTTATCAATTAAATCAATAACCTTTAAAAGCAAATAATTAAACTAGAATTAGTACCATTATAAAGATCCTTCATTGATTATGATTTGAAAAAAATTACCCCTTGTGATGGGGGGTAGGTGGTACGGAGAGCGGAAGGTTGCGGGTTTGATCCCCGACCGACTCGCGTCACACCAAAACACGGTAAAATATGGTACTTGTTGGTCCCTGACTGGAGCTCGGCATTAATGGGTACAACAAGGACTGGTCGGCTCGGAGTCAGTGTAATGTGTCGGAGTGGGGCGTTCATGCTTAACTGAGGTATGGTATTTCAGTGAGCTAGCACTATAAAAAAGTCTGGGCTAGTACATGCAGCCACAGGTACACTCATGCACGTTGTCATATGAGCGAAATATTCTTAAGTACGACGTTAAACCCCACTTCACCTCATCTCAGCTCACCTCTCAACAGCATTCGTCACCACGCACTCCTTTTCGTAACCTGCAAGAGGACTCGTCCCCCTCTCGATGCTTGTTATGTGCGAAAATACGACAAACCAATCAGAACGCGCGTAATGATTGTTTAAATAAAATTATCCTGATTACTAAAATCGTTTATGGCATTATCTCATGGTTGAAAAAATCATGAAAAATACATATTGTCATATTTAAGGTACAAAGAAAGTAGCTAACAGAATTGTATTGCCTAGTGTGAAGTTTTTAATCAGGATATATGCCATGGACAGTGAGATATTCAAAAACACACACGTGTGTTTGTTTACATAACGGCTCTCATGGGTCAGGAGTGCAGAGAAAGGGACACCCCGGTGTTAGAGAACCACATGCACAAGTACCGACAACCTTATTGATTCATCAACCTGTGCTGTGCGGTCTCCATCCTTTCTCGAACACCTGGCTGTCCCTTTCTCTGCACTCCTCCCTCGTAACAAATAGTGAACTGTGTCAATATTTTAATGATAATTTGTTAAACAACTTTTTTATTTTTAGGACATAAATTCTGCAAAAAAGCTCACAGAGTTGGTCTGACGTTTTGATTATGATCAGTGTTTCATTGAATATTTTCTGTTTATTAGTTTTCGAGTTAGATTGCAATTCATCAGTCCGCTTTTGAGCCAAACGGACTATAGCCTTATGAGCAAAATACCTATGACGCATGTATGAGGGTGTGCTTATAAGGTTAAGACTATTTGCTTTACTTCTAGGCATATGAGACGGTCGTCCTCCGGTGTAAGTGACAACTACATAAACATGTAGTCTTGCTATACACACAACCTTTTGCACAACTATTGGTGTGTTTTGCGAGTCGATTCTACTTACACTTATATTCAAGGCCTCATTATTTGGGTTGTTGGATATTGATGTCTTGAAAGTAATGCAGTCTTGAAAGGAATGAGCAAGCACGTGCATTTCACGTTTCAAATATCGGATAACCTTACACAGCGGCGTATCTATGATCGCTGCAAACTCCCATTCAGAAGGCACGTTCAGTGAGGTTGTCGAGTGACTCTGATGAAGAAATATTGCTTACCCAGATTTTCAAGAATTAACAGATTCAGACTATGCAAAACCCGACCTCGTTAATAACTGTCATTCTGACTGCCAAGATCACAGATGATTTTGTTTAGATTAATTAGCTAATGGTACTTTAGATAGATGTAACCTTAGGCTATCAGGGGCGTAGCTGCCATTATGAAAAAAAAGCCCGGGCTTACACATAATTGTTGCTAATAAGGATGGCCAAGGCCTCAATATTATCTAAACATAAAGTATTTCAAACGGCTTATCCGAAAAAAAAATGGCTTGCTACGCGCCTGGCTATAGAACTTTGACGGGTTGTTATTAGCTATAATCCGGTAATACTATAGGCGCAGGGAAGCGTGACCAGGTTTGGCCTGATACCTGATGGGTTGATTGATATACAATAGTGAGGTGAGGGGAAACTTTGGTACGGGAGGTCAGTTCAAATAGTGGGACAGGGTAGTACTTTGTTCAGTCAGTCAGAATTATCTCCTTATTAATACCCGGGGTTCCAAAGACATTGAGAAACAGTTTTTACTGTTATTACTTTCATACAAGATTGAGTATACTGGACAAGAAACTTTTTTTTAAAGTTTTTAAGTTATGAACTTCAACTCCGCCTTATTTAAATGTAAACCGGAGTATTGTGGTGTGAAGTGTACGGTACTGACACATGCCTTTCTTGGTAACCTATAGTTACCTGTATTGTATTGTAGACTCCCGAACTGGCCGGTTAGTCCTTAGAGTGAGTGAGTTTAGTTTTACGCCGCTTTCAGCAATATTCCAGCAATATCACGGCGGGGGACACTAGAAATGAGCTTCACACATTGTGCCCATCTGGGGAATCGAACTCGGGTCTTCAGCGTGACAAGCGAACGCCTTAACCACTAGGCTACCCCACCGCCCCTAATCCTCAGAGTGGAAGGAGATAAATATCTCCAACCGTATGTAAGGAGACACGGGTCTCCAATATTGTGCAAGGAAAGGGGAATCTCCGAGACAACATGAGATGTAGTATGGCACAGCTATGACATCCAATACATAGAAGTCATCTTCTCGTTGTAGCAGGGCGGTGGTTATATACCCTGAGTTATGACATGTTGAGTGTCACCATCTCATAACAACACACACACACACACCCCAAAGTATCACACACACACACACACACACGCGCGCTTCTTTTCACACACACAAACACATTCACACAGACATACACATTGCCATCCATCATCATCAGGTCATGCTGTTTTCATTATATGTTGTCCTTGTCTGCAGTTGAATGTCAGCCCACTAACATCTTCAGTCTTCAATACCCTTAGCAGCCTCTGAGTTCTCCAGCTTCACCTGGACTTCCCCTCTATTTTAGTCACTTCCGCCACCTAATATAACTGTCCAGCATCTGACTTCCTTGTACACCTGTCAGATGCTACCTGTCTTTTCATTGGCCCTTTGGTCCTCTTCTCTAAACTTCTTTTCTCACCTCCCCTCCTCAGGCATTCTGGATGAACTCTTATAGGAGGGACGTTCTATCTTTTTCAGCCTTCCTCCCATCTTTGGCACAAAATAAACATCATCTTCATAAAAAAACGGCCTTGTTGTGACTAGCAGCCGAGTGGCTGGACATTTTCCTACCACACCCCTCTACGCTTGCAGTATAAATAACACTCATATGGCGCCCCTCATATGAGGTACAGTACGTTTGAGTCAGAAACGGACCGATGAATTGCAAATTTTATCATTGTACAAAATTGCCACATAAATATAAATAGTACACATGTTTATCATTTACTAATACCCAACAGCTTTCTTATATTTGAAAATTTTCCGGACTCCACCAATAAAGTTGTTTTCCGTGGCATGGTGTTTTCTCCTGGGTAGATATATGCCATACTTCCCATATGTCTATATGGGAAATCTTTTTTTCCAACATGTCTAGGACTAGGAAACCTAGTTTATCCACATGTCTAGGGCAAGGAAAGTTAGTTTTTCCACATGTCTGTGGCTACGAAACGTAGTTTTTCCACATGTCTAGGGCTAGGAAACCTAGTTTTTTCACATGTCTATATACAGGAACAAACAAAATGCCCCAAAAAGATATTTGTCTCCAGACCAGATCCAAGAAATCTGCAACCTTGATTGGCCGACACGTAGCCCCAACCTCAATCCTCAAACGTTCTCAGATCCATTAAGGGACGTGTGACAGTAAGAGACGTTGGAGGAGGCTGTAAACTTCATTTTGGAGGGTACATTCACATGAACGTTATCGTTGTTAAAGAGTTTTTGTGTTTGTTGTTTTCCTTTGATGTCAAGATGCACAGCATACAACAACAATTATTGTCTTAAACCTAAAATTGAAAACCTAGTCCAAAAAATCCCGAGTATCAAGTTTTCAACTTTGCTCATGATGCATGTTATCAATTAAATCAATAACCTTTAAAAGCAAATAATTAAACTAGAATTAGTACCATTATAAAGATCCTTCATTGATTATGATTTGAAAAAAATTACCCCTTGCGATGGGGGGTAGGTGGTACGGAGAGCGGAAGGTTGCGGGTTTGATCCCCGACTGCGTCACACCAAAACACGGTAAAATATGGTACTTGTTGGTGTCTGACTGGAGCTCGGCATTAATGGGTACAAGAAGGACTGGTCGGCTCGGAGTCAGTGTAATGTGTCGGAGTGGGGCGTTCATGCTTAACTGAGGTATGGTATTTCAGTGAGCTAGCACTATAAAAAAGTCTGGGCTAGTACATGCAGCCACAGGTACACTCATGCACGTTGTCATATGAGCGAAATATTCTTAAGTACGACGTTAAACCCCACTTCACCTCATCTCAGCTCACCTCTCAACAGCATTCGTCACCACGCACTCCTTTTCATAACCTGCAAGAGGACTCGTCCCCCTCTCGATGCTTGTTATGTGCGAAAATACGACAAACCAATCAGAACGCGCGTAATGATTGTTTAAATAAAATTATCCTGATTACTAAAATCGTTTATGGCATTATCTCATGGTTTAAAAAATCATGAAAAATATATATTGTCATATCTAAAGTACAAAGAAAGTAGTTAACAGAATTGTATTGCCTAGTGTGAAGTTTTTAATCAGGATATATGCCATGGACAGTGAGATATTCAAAAACACACACGTGTGTTTGTTTACATAACGACTCTCATGGGTCCACTTGGATGTATTTCTGACAATCTTGTGGGCTTGTTTTGGAGATTGTACGTGCGCTTTCCAGCATTTTTAGGAAATATACTTATAAATCACTACGGGTTTCAAAGCATTAATATTATATCTATATATAACTTATAAACTTGAATTTAATTTTTAACACTATAGTTATAATGCATCTCTGGGGATAGTTTAGTCTGACCTTTGGGGGTCATTCATATTTTTTTCAGCGTATTAATATTCATTTTAAAATTCCACCAGAGAATGGCAGCAAGGTTACATAAATGTTCTTTTTCAGAAATATTTTAAAGTCATTTTTGAGTATCTGCTTTGGGATTCAATGTAGCTGAAAAAAGATTATTTTATTTGCATATTCAATAAAACAAATCCCATTTGTGATCTTAAACCCGCTCTAGTAATATACATTTGGAAATAAATTTATATTACAGCTTGTTAGAATGTGTGTTTAAAAAATATTTTACCCCTTCTTTTAATTGGTTTAATTATTTCAAATGAATAAATAAAAACGAAAATAACAATAGCCACACAGTATACGAGTACTTTGGTGATATTAAGTATAAATGGAATCAAACATGAATAGAGTTATCGTTCTTGTATAAAGTAGTTCTGGTGTTCATACGCCAATGTGAAATTCTTCCAGAGGGGCACGAGTCGCTAATCGGCTTGTCACGGAATAACACGAGTTGCTCACGAATGCTTTCAACAGGTATTCATGATTATATTGATGATGAAATGGTCTCTTCAAATAGATATAACCAATATAGGGTTCTATTGCATGTAATCTATTTATACTTACGTGGGTGTCCCATTTTTGCATTAGATCGCCGATGTAAGATGTAATAACAGCTTTATACGTAACTGCAGCATCAGCCATCGTGTTACCATCGATTCCACGACTAACGGGATCGGGTGGTCAGGCTCGCTGACTGGGTTGACACATGTCATCGTATCCCAATCGCGTACATTGATGTTCATGCTGTTGATCACTGAAGTGTCTGGCCCATATCTGATTATTTACAGACCGCTGCCATATAGCTGGAATATTGCTGAGTGCAGCGAAAAACTGAACTCACTCACCCATTAATTCCAACATGGCTGGGTAACCAGCAAAAGACGATGTCATATAGGCCAGTTTCAAGATCATTAAATGATTCAATTGTTTCAATTAAGAGTGGATGCTTACAGAATATGTTTTTAATAGCCTGACGGCACGAAAGAGAGTCTGAAAAGATTATATGTTGTCAGTATTTGGGGTGGTTATTAACATATTTTAGAGCGTTAATATGACGTTTGCTTCGGCTGTGAAAATTGAGCTGTTATTCGGTAATCTGGATGATATTATTCTGGATCCAATGACAGTGACACAAGCAATTGCTCCTCTATCCTTGGATCAATCTATAAATAAGGATTTGTATGTATTATATTTATTTCTGAAATTTTGCCTACAATGTAATTCGTTTGTTTCTGATTTATTTATGGTGGCCAATGTAAGGTCGACTTGAGGAATTACTAATTGCCAAGGAGGAAAAGAAAAAAGCCAGGACAGTGATATATTTTCCAGCTCAATGTTAGCGGCAGAAATACACGGTTTTAACATGCATTCCAGGTTTTTAACATGCAAATCTTGACTAACAAATCGACAAGCAAGTTCATTATGCACTTCAACAATTTCAGTTTACCTGTTGAATATCTTTCAAAGTGGGATAATGCACAAACACAAAGATATTAGACCGGTTCCGTCCCAGCCATTTATCACCCAATGTCGGGCTGCCCGACGTGAAACGTTTCTGGTTGTTCCCACTGACAAAGCCTCAGAAAGCATCACTCATTAATCGTTTGATCAAGGACCTTGGTAAAAGTGACATATAAAACATGTCACATGTGAGGCAAGTATGTCAGCTCTCTCAACTCATGGTAGGACTCCTGCATACATGTCCATTCTTCTTGTCTACTGGATTCAACAGCTAAAACAATCCGTACATCTGCATAATGCTGGTAAAAATCACTGTCTCAAAGATTCACGATAAGCCTTACCCATAACATTCCTTTATCCATGGGGCATTTGTGTATAGAGCTATATATATACCAGGCGTCTTTATATACTAGGGTCAAACAATATATAGCACATGTAAAGAAAGATGTCTCAGAAATAATACAACTAAGATGCCATCATAACGTTTAATCTGTTGACAAACGTGACATATCGTGACATACAGACAAAAAGTTCAAACAACACTAGAAAACATCAGTTGTATAGACCAACCCCCAAAATGAAAACGACAAACATGAAGCACTCGGTAATTCAATATCTTGTGTATTTTCCTCGCGCGGCCAAGACACATGCATCTTGATCTCCTGCTCCTTATCAATCGCATTCCATTCCTTTACTTGAGCTCTACGGAACCCTGGGAGATCCACTGGTGCTGGGTGACATGTGTACACACGTCGACCGAGCTCATCCCAGACATGCTCAATTGGGTTGAGGTCTGGCGAGCCTGCTGGCCACTCAATCCGCTCTACAGGATGAAGAATTCCGTGACAATCCTGGCCCTGTGAGGCCTTGCGTTGTCGTCTTGCAGAGTGTCGACCACAAAAGACACATAGCTTGCAGGAATGGTACTGCTATTGGAGCCAGAGTCCCGATAACCCTGTCCGGTAAGATTACGTCGACCACTTGCAGTTGAGTACGCCCACTGCCTACCGGTTATGCGAGGCCACAGTTGCATCTGTCATTCGCTCTCCAATGCGACGATAAATCCTCTGCCGACCATCATGGAAGGAAACATTCAGTTATGTATATTTAAAACCAAAACGAAGATTTCACAACTTTTAAGAATAGTGTTACCAATAGCTTGACCGTTCATTAATGATGCGGCGTTCACATCATTATGCACACTTAAGCCCATTTTAACCCATTAGAGCCCACGTTACCACATAAATCCCTTTTCACCACATTAATCCCACTTTATCTCAGAACAATATTGTTCCTATCAAAAATATATATTCTTCAGCCCCAAACATGTACCATCCATGGTAAATCCAGTGTACATGCCCCTTCCTACTTTCAACCATGTTCCGCCCACAAATCTTCCCCCAACTCCGTCTCCATCATGAATGTACGTGTGACAACCAAAGAATGAAAGTGTCTCTGAAACAAATGCATATTTCTGACTATTTCCTAACAGACTAGACACGTGAAGACCCGGGATAGAATTGGTCTTCAGTAACACAATCATGCTTGTCGTAAGAGGCTACTAACGGAATTGGGTGGTCAGGCTCGCTGACTTGGTTGACACATGTCATTGTATCCCAATTGCTAACCGAAACGTGAGTCTCATTAACTAATTCAGACAATGACCTACTTTTCAGCCGATCCGAATTTTTTCTCGAGTGAAAGTGAAAAGAGACACAACAAACAAGCATGGTTACGCTAAATTCCAATTCCTTGCTTCATAACAAATGGGTATTTATAAATTAATTTTAATTTTACAGTTTAAAAAGATCGTATTTCTGTAGGTTATGTCGAGGTCGTTAACTAAGACGTCACAGACTGCCCCTGTTTGAAGAGGTACAATGATTCACAATTCATCTGGCTCACTGGTTACACATGTGATGTGTTCTTTGCGCTTATTAAGTGTATGTTTGTAACGTACAATGTGATTGATATAATATCAAGTCCTTACCAAACCATTAAAATGTTATAGCGGCCGAGCCTCGTTTTGAGATTTCCACGATTTCCATTTGTCAGAGCACGCTGTACGACAGAGCACGCTGCACGGCATGTTTGCAAGTATTAGAACGAGCGTAGTGTTGCAATATACAGGTGATTAGATATATCCAATAATACTGATTAATCGTTATATATCCAGTTGAATTGGTTGGTCTCAAAATTCTGGACTGATTATTGTACTAAGTTGCGCAATAGGACGAAACCCAGTCACCAGGAAACGAGAATTTGACTAGAATGATGCGCATGATGTTGATCACTAGATTGTCTGAACCAGATTCGATTATTTAACAGAACGACTTAAACAACTTAAATCATTGGCATTAAGTGGATTTCCATATTGACAATTGCAATACAAACTGTGCCCATTGTAACAGAATGTATCGGACCTT
This sequence comes from Haliotis rubra, assembly GCF_003918875.1. Lineage (NCBI taxonomy): Eukaryota > Metazoa > Mollusca > Gastropoda > Lepetellida > Haliotidae > Haliotis > Haliotis rubra. The sequence goes on from NW_025765306.1 coordinate 32,968, forward strand.
AAAGAACGTAATAATGACATTTTAACGGCCTGATATGTTTTTCCTTACTGTAAAACATTCAGTTGTATATATTTCAAACCAAAACGAAGATGTTAAACTTTGCAGAAATAGTGTTACCAAAAGCCTCACCTTTGATTAATGACGCCGAGTATATGTATCTTCAGGAGTTCATGACAATTTGCCAAACGTGAAAGCAAATGTTATATCTGATGTTTACGGAGAAAACAATGCGGGAAATGCTCGGCTGGGATTGAAATTTGAGGGTAAAACACGTACAAGAAATACGCATCCCCATGGGCAAACCTTAAGCTTCCCTGCCCTAAAAGTGTCAATATCCTTTTCATTACCATGAGAAACCTCAACTATAAATTTAACTCCAAGTTTCACATCAAAGATTGCATATCACAAATTCTGTATTCGTAACTATTACTTTTGATCACACCACAATCCATAAACAGAAAAAACAACAATTAAAGAGTCTTTATTCAGAATATAAGGCCACATGGCCAAAACTGCTACATATTTGTATCAAAAGTAATAATCGAAATTAAAAAGCATTACAAAAACAGTTAAGTACAGAAAACGTACGAAAGCCTAATGCTGCCACTTTTGTAGCATAAATATTTTTTTCTGCTACAATTGTCGTTGCTTCGAATATTTACTCGTTACTTCGAGAATTTTCTCGTTACTTCAATAATTTTCTCGTTACTTCGAGTTCTTTTCTCGTTACTTCAAGTTTCGGTCAAAAACTTGAAATTTCAAATATTTTCTCGTTACTTCAAGTTTCTGTCAAAAACTTGAAATTTCAAATATTTACTTGTTGCTTCGAGTATTTTCTCGTTTCTTCAATTATTTTTTCGTTGCTTCGATTAATTTCTCGTTTCTTCAAGTTTCGGTCAAAAACTTGATATTCGAATATTTTCTCGTTACTTCAAGTTTCTTTCAAAAACTTGAAATTTCGAGTATTTACTCGTTATTTCAAGTTTCTTACAAAAAAACTTGAAATTTCGAGTATTTTCTCGTTACTTCGAATATTTTCTCGTTATTTCAATTATTTTTTCGTTGCTTCGATTAATTTCTCGTTTCTTCAAGTTTCTGTCAAAAACTTGAAATTTCAAATATTTTCTCGTTACTTCAAGTTTCTGTCAAAAACTTGAAATTTCAAATATTTACTTGTTGCTTCAAGTATTTTCTCGTTTCTTCAATTATTTTTTCGTCGCTTCGATTAATTTCTCGTTGCTTCGAATATTTTCTCGTTATTTCGAATATTTTCTCGTTGCTTCAAGTTTCTCTCAAAAACTTAAAATTTCAACTATTTCCTCGTTGCTTCGAGTATTTTCTCGTTATTTCAATTATTTTTTCGTTGCTTCGATTAATTTCTCGTTTCTTCAAGTTTCGGTCAAAAACTTGATATTCGAATATTTTCTTGTTGCTTCAAGTTTCTTACAAAAAATTTGAAATTTCGAGTATTTACTCGTCGCTTCGATTATTTTTTTCGTAATTTCGATTAATTTCGCCACATTTTCTATTTTATATCGTTTTTCGTTTTTTATTTCACAATTCTGACTTTGTACTGAGAAAATGACGGTGGACATAGGAACGGTCACATGTAAACTACAGGCATATCTGAGAGAAAGTACTGGAGACGACGAGTTGTTCCTAACCCTTCAGCGTGAGAAGGTACGCTCTTTATTTATCTTATTTTTCATTATCCAACAGTGCTTTTCTACCAGATTTTGTAGGTCGTTATAACCTAATTGCCCCTGAAAATTCTGTCATTACTTTGTTCCAGACATTCGTCTCATTTGTATGCAAATTATTGTCTCGTTCGTATGCAAATGAGAACACGAAGGTAACCTTCAACATGTGCTGTATATGAAGGAAAACTGTGAAAGGCAAACAGAAACCAATAAGGTGAAATACACGTTTGACATTATTCCCATCATGTATCTATAAACTACGTTTGTAGGATACATCTCACCTTCCCCATATGATCACTTAGAGTATACCTTCAGTTTCGTCGGTTCGGATGAACCCTAATAAGTACCATTTCCAATTAACATTACGGAGAATGACTCAACAGAAGATTTGGATTCATGGAAACATTAACTGTTATATATATATATATATATATATATATATCATATGCACCAAATGATACCGATCTGTTTAAAATTCTCTCACAAATACAGAGTTTTAATATCTGCATCGATGTCCATGATGTTGCAAGTGTTTTCCGCCTCCCGACGCGCTTTCATTATGACAACATTGACAGGTTTCGCCATTTTCCTGTATGACTGATCACTTCCATTGTGTAAACCGTCTATGATTTATAACGGATACTAATAAAGAATTAATATAGCATCCCCATTAACACATATATTCCTTGGGGCACCTCTACAGGTGAGGAGTGAGTTTGTGTTCGTGCTATAAACAGGGCACAAGGGAGGTATTAAGTGTAAAACATTACTGGCTAGCGACCAGTTATCGCCAACACCTGGCTGTAGCGCTTGTACAGACGTCTTGACTTGTGCTTCCATAGTATTTCACACATTGATACATCACACAAGCGATAGGCTACGACAGTTAAAATCAAGCTGTCTGGACAAGCGCTACAGCCAGGTGTTGGCGATATCTGGTCGCTAGCCAGTATCTGGAGAGAAAACGTTTTAAAAGCATTGTAACCAACAATCAAGGTCACTTTTCGCTTATTTTTTTCAAGCCTGTAAGCCACATTTATTTCTATGATTACTGGGCGATAATAAAAATTACAAGTTTCGAGAGGAACATAAAAACTTTTATATCGCTCAGACGCGGAGGTGCAAATACTAGTATATAGCGAAGTTATCGCAATACTGTGTGTGATTATTGCCCACTTCTGGTGATTGGAATGACAGTGTGAGCGCTGTATACTTCTCCGGATGAGCCGGTTATTACAGTAGTGGATAAACTAATGTAACGCTGAAAGTCCATGAAAAATACTATGATTTTAACTGTACAGTAGAGAAGCGAAAACATAAAACTGGGCTGAAAATTGCATGATCACAATTGATATTATTTTGCTTGTGATGCAGTGTCTGTCTAAGGGTTTTGTGCCAACAAAGTACTAACATGACGTGCCAGGGCCAACACACATAATTGTGTTTACGGTATCAGACCAATCATTTCACATGCTTCTCGCGCAACACAGGGCACATGTGACCCTGTACCCTTCATGATACGGCAACGTCATGGTTACCGGTTGTGGTCTGCGTGCTTGCAATTGCCTACCCCATGTGTGGGGGAAATAAACCCTATGTAATATTTTATATAATAACTACAGTTAGGCAATATATTTGAAAATGTTTTAAATGTCTCACAACAGTAACTCGTTAAACCAACAGTTTGTACCTTGCAATTGTGACCTCTGAAACAGCTGATCGAACAGCTGATGAAGTCAAGGAATGTGCCTAACTCATGTCATGAGCAGACATTGGCGGAATGTAATCTACTTAAAATATATTTTTGTCACCCTTATGTCAGTCTGTAATCAAGAAAACATGTCTATAACCCTTTCCCCATGATAATATACAAATCTTATCTCACACACGGTCGTTTTTGTGATAATTTTCGCAAGGCAACACTGTACATAATTGGAAAATGTTGCCAACTCACGACTGACTTGATAACCAAGAGACGCGATGTGGTCATGGTCATGACTGTCATGTGTTGACTACTGTCATGTGTTGACTAGTGTCATGTGTTGACTGTAGGACCCTATCGCGGCTCTCGGTTAAACTTCCAGTGACACGTAGACTTTTCCGACTGCAGCACATGCCAAGCACGCCGGGTTCTACGTGGAAAATGCCCTTATGGTAGCTAATAGGAGTGAATTTTGAACTGTCTAATGAACATGTGATTAACTTTAATGAATCACTACTACTAGGTGAGGTGATGTGAAAATGGGTTTAACGTCGTGCTTGAGAATATTTCGCTCATAAGACTACGTGCATGCGTGTGTATGGGCGGCTGTTTGTACTAGCCCAGACTGAAGCTGGTTTCAGAGTGCTAGCCCACTGAGATACCATGCCGCAGTGAAGCATGAATACCCCACTCAGACACATTATACTGACTCCGAGCCGACCAGTCCTTGTTGTACCCATTAATGCCGAGCGCCAGGCAGGGACCAACAAGTACCATATTTTAACGTCTTTTGGTATGACGCTCTTACCACCACGGAGGCGGCCCACTACTACTAACTGGTGGGAAATTCAACATCATTTCACTCGTTACGGTACACTTTACTGATAGAAAAAGCAAAATTGACCACATAACCGTGTTTTTTACTGTCTGGAGAGGTAGGGGGAATGAGCAATTTTGTACATGACATAGAGGGTCTCTCTCTCTCTCTCTCTCTCTCTCTCTCTCTCTCTCTCTCTCTCTCTCTCTCTCTCTCTCTCTCTCTCTCTCTCTCTCTCTCTCTCTCTCTCTCTCTCTCTCTCTCTCTCTCTCTCTCTCTCTCTCTCTCACACACACACACTCCTTAGCCATAAATTACGAACGCTCCCTTATCACTTTTAATATATTCAAGAATCATGAATTTTGCTACTTACAGATATTTGCCAATTTTATTACTCCGTTTCCATGGAAACAATTGGAACTTATATAGGGACCTCTGTACTTGACTTCAGGAACACTGCTCAAGAACAACAAACACTTTTCATCCAAACCCGGTACATGTATCAACCAAGGGCTGAAATGGTGTGTTTTGCTATTTAGGAATTGTAAGAACATGAATTTGTTTCCTATTTCAATGGCAACAAGTTTGCCTTTGCTTTGTTCATAGTAGTGTGTTTTAATATGCCATATATCTTAATCTATTAGGCATTCTTTCGTAAATTTGTGCGCACACAAAGACCAGGTTGTCAAAATGATGCCTAGCGCAACATGAGGTGTTAAGAATTTATGTCCTGGTCGTTTCCATAGCAGCAATTTTGATTTTGACTCTGTTCGTAGTGTTGTGTTTGTCAGGACCATATGTTTCATGAAAATGTGCACAAACAAATGCCATGTTGTTAACTGCTGTCTTTTGTTGTTAGGGTTTTGAAAAGTTATTTGTTTCTTGGAGTCTGATTTAGTTCTGTACCTGACATAGAAGTTACAAATCCCAATTCCATGTTATTGTTTTGATAGCTTCATAACTACTCTTGTATATGGACGGACATCTATGACAGAAATACTCCCATCAAAATGGACTTAAGTACCTCTCATATGTTAATTTTAGGACTCTTGATACTTGGCAATGCTCCCATGAAGTTTCCAGCGTTATCATGATGACATGACTACAGCGAACTAGAACTGTTATGGTGGAAGAGTATAGAGTATAGATCATCGAAAATACATAAAAGGCAACTTGGCAAAAAGAAATTGACAACTAAAGTGTTTCGTTTCCGTTTCAGTATTTCACTATCCCAGCCTGGTCACTTGGTGAGGTTTTCATAAGTAGGCAGCTGGAATCTAAAAATCCATAAAGTTTGACCTTAAGTCCTCGCAAGCCGCGAGAATAACATACGAGCCAGTGCCAAAAGTAGTTCACAATAGAGCTATTCGGGTGCGGGAGATGATCAGAGACTCACCAACAGCGTTAGCGTTAATTACTGTATATGATATTTATAACCTTAATTGGTCATCCCCCTTGGCCGTGTCTGCCATCACATCAACTGGTCATGGAAGTGCTATTGTATTTCTATCTGTCCATTGTTGAGTCGTCACCTGTCCATTGTTGTTAAAAACTGTATATATATATGCTCACATCTACATGCATATAAAAAAAACAGGGTACGACTCTGGTATTCCGACTGTCAGTAGGCACTACCACGAGCAGGAGAATGCCACTTGTAGGAAACACCCAGGGGTTGAGCAGGTACTCCGCTCACCTAATTTATGTCTTGTGTATTTGTTGGTCATGTAACTTATGAAGTTTGAGCTCAACGTCATCTTTCGTCTTCACAAAGTATTGTACGTACACGCTAATCTTAAATGTCACATGCAACGTAAAACACAACTTTGCAGATTCTGATACCTTTCGGTATGGACTTACCGAAACAAATCATCAAAATTGCATATTCAACTTATAAAGCTGAAAAATAAAGCAATGTGAAAAAACGCGCGAAATCGGAGTTCAAACGATTCACTTATTTCCCTCCAGCGCTTGGGGGAATACTGGTTTCAGCAGCTGGGCTGCGCTCATAGCACGTGCGCAGTGAAATAGGTTCGCGCAGCTTGTCCCGTAAATACTCGCTAAAGGCTTTGGTGTGAGCTATTTTTCTAATGTTTTGTTAATATTTCACAGGCGCGAGTTTTTTTTATATGTTATGACAGTAGATTACCGATTTAACTGTTTATATAATTTCATTAGTCTATTTCACCACACGTTCTTCTTACCGAGTCACTTTATCAGTTCAATACTTAAAAGCAATGTCATTATTTAGCGTTGACAGAATTACTAACTGTGATATAGATACATTTGTATGTCGTTGTCACAGACAAAACTCAATGTCTGTTTTATTGACACCTGTGTGTCTACCTGCCTGTCTACTAATGACAATATTCAATACACAACTTCGATTACTGACCACATGCAATTTGAACTTAACACTTATCAGGCTATACACCATAAACAAAACGCATTGATTTATGGTCCGAGTTCGGTCTCTGTCACATTATGTAATTACACAGAGAGGCAGGTGTGATACTTGTACACATGACATATTATGATGTCTGTTGATTGCAAAATGTTATACACAAAAAGTGAGCATGTATGTACAAAACAAAAAACTATGAGCCGTGAGGGCATCTGCAAATGAACCAGCCGTTACACTCGAGTGCACACCCACCCGCTCTGACTGGGTTCGGTATCCCGGCTGCTTCGTTTCTTGGGACGTAAACCCAAGTACACAATATAGAACTTTTGATTTGCGATTGTACGCTTATAATTTTGTTTATATGTTTTTTCATAATTAGCAATGTATATTATATGTCATGAATAAGTGATAATTGTGTTTTAGTTATTTTTTATTTTTTGGTTGCATGTGACCTTTAATTATGAGCTACTTTCCCTGTCGACCGTATCCACGCGTTGACGTTATCGCCAAAATAAATAGCGTATTCCACAATAACATTTGTATTTGATTGATCGCTCCCTGCTGGGCGGTGGAATTCAACCTTCTTTGTTAAATTTTGAAAATGTAAGTTGGATGCTGTGTTTGGTTCTCCTGCAATGTATAATGACTGTGACATGTACTCCATTGGGTGACACTCTTAATTTAAATGGAAGAACATAATTCACTAAAGGGGCACTTAGTTTTGGCTTCAACCCGGCTGTCTAACACTGCCACCTAGTAGGACTGGTTAGCTTCCGCGAGGCGTTTTGCTGGCACACGCAATTGAGCGTAAAAAGGGACCGGGCTACCGTCTGTAATGACAGCATAATAAACTTTGAGACTATGGTTATTCGCATTTCTGAACACTGATTGATTATCCGTGATCTACGAAGATTTCGATATATGAAACAGCCCATATTAATTAATTTCCCCAAGGACTAGGGAAACCCATCGGATGCCGTTATTTTTATAGTCAAAGTCTATATTTAAAAAGTATCCCGCAAACAAATACAACAATTACTACACCCTTGCCATCCATGTCTGGTGGTTGAAACGTACACCTGTATACTTGTCGTCATTCTCTTATTGTATGTATTGCAGGCATTATTATTCCAGGAAGGTTCTGTTTTGGCATTTCGTGTCTGGTGTACTTACTCATCCTGATAAATTCAGGTCTGGTCTGGTGAATGTATGACATGTTATGAAATAGACACGCTCAAGAGCAACAAGAGAAGTGGTTGCTAAAACATCCATCAATGGATTAACAGATATATATATATATATTTATTACTTATCTCAATATATTTTGATTGTTACAAAGATACGAGTACGTTTCATCGTATATGGGATATTATTGTTAATGTTTGTGGAAATTGACGGATGCATTCCTTGAACAAGGTAGCTGATACAGACTTTGTGGGTTGTAAATTAGGACATCTATATGTTTTGTTTTTCATTCGTTTATTGTAGCATTGCATGAGTAAGTGAGTTTGGTTTTACGCAGTTTTTTGGGATATTCAGGCAATATCAAAACGGGGCACACCAAAAACGGGCTTCACACATATTACCCATGTGGGGAATCGAACCCGGGTCTTAGGCGTGACGAGCGAACGCTATAACCACTAGACTATCCTACCGCCACTATTGTTGCATTGAACACAAACACTCTACTTCATTTACGTTATATTCTAAGATGCCTAGCGGTTAGAACAATCGAAAAAAAACCATTATCAGACAATAAAGGTATAGTTTTTGATGACGTAACAATTGAATGACGTTATCCCATCACTGCGCCATTCTAGTGTGCCCCCTCGTAATCGAACCATTTTACATTACGTCACAATGTAAGCGACGTCACGATACATGTCAGTTGTCCTACAGTAAACTACTGCGTTTCATCCTGTTTCTTACTTTGCAGTTGCTTCACTCACCTAACATCACTGGTGAAACATTACGTTTGTGTTTTCCGACGTTTAAAATGTCTCAATTCGACTCACAAGTTTTCAGCGGACACATCAATAGAACAGCGCGCCATTTCGCCCTGTGCGAGGATTCTTACAATAGGTCATCGACACCGTTGTTTGTTTTCTGCCTTAAATTAATCGTAATTATCCTTAGAAAGTAATAAATTTGGCATCTTAGAAAAGAAATACAGTTCGCTCTACCATCATGTATGTATATAACACACTTTCGCCCTGAACTATTATGACGTTAAAGCACTCGGACGTGCAGTTCGCTCTACCCGTCCGAGTGCTTTAAAATAGTTCAGGCGAAAATACATGGTGGTAGAGCGAACTGTATTTTAATTATTGTGGGGAGGTTCTTAGATGCAAGTAGCAGGATACCATTGCCCTATTAATTCCAAGATCAGACTGTATTTTATCTCTTGTTCATTGCGTTGATATTGTCGTAACTGGCGATTGGGCTTTATTAAACCCTACCACACTTACCTATTAATTATAGTCGTTCCACATTGTTCGAGGAGATGGTAGCTCTGGCGCTCCACACGCTTGGTCCCTTACAGGGTGCTAAGTCAAGGAGTGAGGGGTCTGGCGACCGTGACTCCTAGCTAACCACGTAATATTCATGTACTGGCACACATACATTCAAAGATAAACGCAACACAAGGTTTATACTCACATAGATTTTACTCTGTCTCAGTCGATCTCTCTAACTACAACTTCAACAGCAGACAGGGCAGGTTCGTACCAGAGGGGGCAACTGAGTGGCGTGGACTGCCTTCCGAGGATGCTGAGCCCCGCACCCCTCTACCCGCGCCAAACCTGTCTTTTATATGGTTCAAGCCTGACCAGATCTTTATCTAATGTTTCAACTCGTCGTTTTGATTCGTTCTATATCCGACCTTGCCCCCATGAGTTGAGTTGAGTTGAGTTGGGCTTTACGTCACATCGGCATTATTCCAGCCATATAGTGACGAGAACAAGTCTGCATTAATATACATTGTAAGTACAAAGTGGTTTCGTTTCAAAGACATACATTCATTACGTTGTCATTTTAGAACAGAGAATGTCATAGCACTAAATTGAAAAGCAGGTACATTCGTTATTGACATTACACAGTTACATTTTATGATATAGATCGACTTCCCTCAGGTAGTTTAGTATCAGATGAGCGCTCACGCTGGAGAACAGATCTTTCAGATTGGTTGCGTGATAATGCCCCCATGACTATTGTGTCCCATGAATATTGAACAGCACCGTTCGGTAACTCACCTCTTTTAATTGATTTGTTCTCGTTTCAATGTAAGATTAATCTGTTATGTATTTCACAACGAATATGTTCTGTCTCTCTTTACATAGCCTACGGCTAAACGCCATTCTATGGAGACTTTCCGCCTCCATACCGTGCCTAACCGTTATGACTCATGAGCAAAACTGCAAATCTAAATACCGATTGTGATGTAATTCTCTCATGGTTTTAGGGATGCATTTTAACAATATGCCCTTACACCCTCAAATGCGCTTACGGAAGGCACGGCATATTTCGCGAATCAGTCAGGATTTCTGGGAATATCTACCGGGTATGCTCGCGGAAAAACAATTACATGGGCAACATCCATTCCCCGAGATATGTCTAATAGGTAGAACCTTATAGAAGTGGATACATCGTAACATCGTCAATCGCAAATATCGTATTCAAACCGGCCCTTAAATAAGGGCTTGGACACCAAATATGACATGCTCTAAACAATTGTTGAAAAAAGTCCCGTAAACTTTTCAGAACACTAAATCAAATATATAGACTTTATAACATTGCAGTGACAGAATATACTTTTTAAGAATAGAAAATCAAATGTTTTTCTCTGGTATGAATTAAATATGCCTGTGAAGATCCGGGTTAGAATAACTGGTTTTGAGTAACCCACGCTTGTCAGAGGCGGCTGACGGGATCGGATGGTCAGGCTCGCTGACTTGGTAGATAGATGTCGTCGTATCCCAATTGTGTAGATCGATGCTCATGCTGTTGACCATTGAACTGTCTGGTCCAGACTGGAATATTTGCATACCGCCACCATATAGCTGGAACATTGCTGAGTGTGACATAAAAGTAACGCATTATTAATGGTCCCACAAAGTTATTTCATAATCTATATAAACTATGATACTAATCTATGATGTAAATGAAACATTATATAATAGGATATTCAGTAATTCAAATACTAAACAATGTCGGACTGTCAGAAGAATTTATTAACCGATCAATCTGCTTAACGTCATAGCTGGTTTCACATGAAATCACGTGAAACATATCGCCTACAATATATCCCCCTTAAAATGAATGTCTATATCTATTGCACATTTGAATATGTTTTGTTTCGTTAAAGGGTATAAGTCACTATATGTTGTGATCTTGATCTTTAACGAAAGCGTATTGTATGTCGTATGTGTATACTCTTGTGTTACTGCCGTGGTTTCCGGAGAATATACTGAACTGAACTAAGTGAGGTCAGGTTCGAAGGCAGAGTGTAGGTCAGGCATTTTTCGCGTGCATTTGGTTTTAGGGTCTTATGTCGTCTCTCCGTCCATCAGTTACTCGTTAATGAGCGTCGCTGTTGTATTAGCGGTTACCTCATGCGGATACCTCACCTGCTGAATTCATTTACACACTGTTTGAGGCAGTCGTGGTATCACTTTCATTATTATAGTATATAGTTATAACAAGGAATTTTTGTTGAACCAATAACTTGAAAACCATTAAGTTGAATTGTTTTCAAGTTCAGCGATAATATTCTCTGTTTTAAGGAGAGGCACAGTGCAAGTGTGGATTATGATATTGATATTTTTATTAATTATAGCAATTTATAAAATTGAAATTAGAAAGTTTTCAAATTTGGAAAACAGCTTCTTTGTATAAAGGCGAGGTGCAGTGTAAAGTTTGACGTCTAATTTTTGAAAGAGTTAAATTTACTAGGGATGAAACACTACGCTCTTACCACGGTATCGCACGTATTGCGGTATAAAGCCTTCGGTTCGGTATATGAGATATGATCATTACGCAGAAAACTGACAATAAGAGCCAAACTTTAAATTGTTTAACAATATGGGAAAAACCCCCCATAATCCTAGTTATTTTGAATAAATAAAACTGTTATTTTTATGACTGATAGAAGGACCGTGCGAAAACGGAAAATACTAAATGTTTGTTATTGCGTTACCCTATACCGAACGGTATGGGAATTTCTTTTCAACCTACAGCTTGAACAAATTTGAATGGATTGTTTTCTAATTGAGGTACTTTATCTATAGGAGCAATGCACAGCAAAGTGATTTTGTTAATTCACCAAGAATCATCACAAATTAGATCTCTTAAACTCCGGGGAAAAGTGACACGTCTAATATGTCCAACCAATAACTATACGATCACATAAATTGTGTATACTTGTATAGAGGTTTGAGCTCCGTCCGTCCGTCCGAAATGATAGGGACAGATATTTTTTTAAAAACCGTTATTTACCACCCATCAAAGTTTAGACTCACTTAAAGCACTCACACATATGTTATGTATATATACAGTATACGGTTACATCGAAGATGAATTTCTCTACTAAATTAGGGGAACCATCTGCAAACCTTATGCAGAATTGCACGAGTATCATGCATCATGTTTCTGAAATGTATGTGCAGATATCTTGCATGTGAAAAGCTGCGTTTTGGTGTAAAGTTTTGTTATGAATTCGGCAATTTACACTGAGTTTAATGATTTTTTGAACTCATGAAAATAATGTTTTCAACGTTACGAATTTTTTTTAAAAATACATTGGTTCACGTGTAAACAGTACATTTACACATTATGGAATATTTATCAAATCTAGTTTAGAACAGTTTAGTGACTACATTTACACACTAGTGAGTCTAAACTTTTGATAGGTTGTATAGATAGGGAAACCAAATTTGGTATGTTTTCAGGACATGAATGCCTTGATGGAGTTCAAAAACGGAAACCGTGTTACGATTTGTTACAGAGTTATGGCCCTTGTGATACGTTTCTTGACTAAGTGCACATTATATCCAATGGGGACCAATTTTCTCAGAAGCCGTTATAGATAGGGAAACGAAATGTGGTCTTTGTTTTCAGGAAATAAATGTTTTGGTCGAGTTAATAAACAGGAACCAAATAGGGACAGAACACTATGGTGGGGCATATTGATGACAATGTCTTCTTGTTTAATTATATGAACATCCAGAGCTTAGTTTAAAACAAGCATTCTATTTTTGTTAAGAATAATCATTATTGATTGTTGTTCAGCTGAAGTTGGGAGTCACGGTCGGTTCTTGCACACATCATTTTGCTTGTTGTGGCAATTTTTCAACGTAATTTATAAATTGTGGGGTTCCGTTAAAAATAAAACTGAAGAACGAACGACACAGTGATACTGTGTAAAACATATTTTCGTAAACTCAAAATGAATTGTCACAGACAGTTGTAGACAAAATTTGCATGAATTTCCTGTACCCACAAAGTGCTCACAGACAGTTTACAGAACTAAACTGACGTACAAAAGAAAGTTCACTCCTGGCGTTTTGGGATCATCATATTTGTTTGTTTTTTATTGATCATGGTGCACTTTCTCTTGTAAGTCGGTATATTACAAATGGACCATGGGAATTGTATAGTAGATAGACTAAGTCTTCATATCAGCCAATGAAAACATTTGTCATGTACCGGTCCACTGTTGTGCCCCTAGCGTTAGGCTACACCCCTAATCGCGCTTACAGTTGGACATTTAAATATATTCTACAATGTTTTGATAGTGTTTTCTTTGTGAATTGACCTAATGTATCCAAATGTGCCCATTCTTTCATTCTGCTTACACTTTAACTGTAGTCACATTATGTGTTTCAGATCGACGAAGATGCCCTTCGTATAATGTCAGATGAGGAATTGAAGGAATATTTTCAAAAGCACGGTGATCGATTGAGGCTGAGAAATTTCTTACGTGTAACACAGAAATCCTCGCAAAGTTCACACAGAAAGGGAAAGTTGTTGGATATACTTCGACAGAAGATGGAAACTCGGTCAAGAAAGAAAAAGGGCGCCCAGGACTCCCCGTCTTCAGATGATGAACAGCTGCCTAGAATGATGAAGAGACATTTTGGAAATAAAAATGCTGAAAGGACAACCAGGAAAATAGAAATAGGATGGATCCATAAGGAAGGTGATGTTAGTGTCCATATGCGGGAGAAAAAGGGGGGCGGAAAACGGAGTCTCAAAGGAGGCTACCAAGAAGGATATATTAGAGCTTGGTTTGAAATATTTTTTCAAGAACGGTGAGTCCAGCAAGGGTCCTGTCTCCAAGTTTATTTTGATGTTTGGGACTACCAAGAGAGACCTTTAGAAGAGATGGTAACAGTTGGGAAGATGTATACCGAGACAGGCCTCCCAACGCTCAGGTTTTACTTGGCATCCATAGACAGAGCTGAAGACGTTTATGCTGGGAAGGAGGACTGCGCCACCGGAGACAATGGTAAGGGCGTCGCCACCTTTATGAACAGATTTGATTCACTGCCTGATCTGGCTGTGCTGCCTGACTTACCTGAAGTATGTGATGCACTGGACAATGAGTATGAATTAGAAAACAATCTAGTAGCAGCAGCAAGAATGTCCGGTATTTTGGGGGAAGACCAGGAACAGCCTCCAAGTATTGAAGAACAACATCATCATTTCACACACCATAGTCTCCGTCTCCACAGAGGTCAGCTCCTAGTTGAAATGTCTGAATCCTTCCAACTCATTGACCCGTACACAGACCTAGTTGACATTCTCATGATTATGCCAAATGGTGAACCTGAACCTGCCGAAGACGGGGGTGGTGTAACCCGCGATGCACTTAGTGAGTTTTGGACAGCTTTCTACAACGAATGCACAGTTGGAAACACGTCTAAAATCCCATATATAAGGCATGACTACAGGGGCAAGTGGGAAGCTATTGCAAATATCATCGTTTACGGTTGGAGACAGTGTGAATATTGGCCGATACAACTGTCATTGGCGTTTGTGGAGCAATGTCTATTTGGGAATGTGTTCACAGACATCACGAAAGACTTCCTGTGTACATTGCCTGTCAGTGATGCAAGTGTTTTGAATGCAGCTCTTTCAGACATTTCGATGGTTGAACAGGATGATCTCCTTGATGTTTTAGATAACCATGAAGTCAAAGTATCTCCAACACAGGAAAATATTCAGCGAGTTTTGGAAGAAGTTGCACACAAGGAAATCATTCAGTCCAGCATGTACATCATAGATTGTTGGGGCCCAGTTATGAGCAGAATTGGCATTTCCAGTGAACAACTGTTCGAGGTATACAACACACGCATTCCAACAAACCGAGGTGTGATGAAACTGCTCAAGTTCCCTGAGGAAATGTCACAGAACCAGTCGGCTGTGGCTCATCACCTCAAGCGGTTCATCAGAGAGCTTGATAGTATTATGTTAGGCAGATTTTTACGCTTCTGTACTGGTTCAGATCAATTAATCTGCCCCAAAATCGAAGTTACATTTGTTACGCTGCATGGTATCTGGAGACGACCAGTTGCCCACACGTGCTCTTGCCTGTTGGAACTTCCACATACCTACGAAAACTACCCTGTGTTTAGGGCTGAGTTCACCTCTGTTTTGAACTCAAGTGTTTGGGTAATGGACATAATTTGAAATGAGTACTGGGAACAGTACCATTCGAATGTGCATGTGTACTCCGTTTGTACTCTGTTTGTACTCTTTTAAGATTCACTCCTCAGTTGGCAGCTAAACTGTTAAAGTTTTGCAGTTATGCACTTTCATACAAAGTAGGAATACAATGTATAAACTACATTGCATAATAGTTTTCGGTATTTTCATTCAAAGGATATTGAGGTTTCGTTGTACTTTAGAATTATGTATTCAAGGACCAAGTTGAGGTCAGATTTGGAGTGAAAGATTCCGCAAATGTGTGTAATTGATGGTCTATTTTCGGATTACAGTAATTTCCATTCAATTAGTGAGTATTCAGCTGAATACACGGATCTTATTTTCCTTTCATACACTAAGCCAGCGGCGTTAGCTTTAGTCCTTTTTTTAGTTTATGAGTGACTACGTTGCTTAAGGTGTGTTACCGTTTCTATGTATGTTACTTGGAACTTTCGTTATTTCACACGAAAGAAATACACAGCTACAGACCGGAATTAATCCGCTTACGTGTTCATGGGTGTTTGCTTTTGGAAGACTGGTGTAAATCACTACAGATGTGTGAACTTTCATTTTATATGAACGGCATTTTAATTTGGTTTCGAGGGATTGTTGACATATTACAAATACCCTAAGAATAAAAGCATTTCTTTCTGATTGTTGTTCTTTTACACAGATGCATCAGTGCAGTCGACAAGTCAGTTCGTCAGCAGTCACTGCCTTGACATGTTAACAGGTGAATAGTGTCCAGATATCGGTTTATCGTCACACTTTTTTTATTAATACTTAGCGACTAGCAGGTTTAGTGCAGAAAGAAACCCGAAATCGGCGAGCATCGGCTAATGCCATATATATGACAAGCCTAAACTGGTCAAAAGTGAGATAGAGATAGATATTTAGATAATGAAGTCATAAAGTGTTTTTGTTAAGCATCATGACTGTAAATGATTTGTTGAAACATCCAAAGACATTATTGCTTGAAGACCTGTTATATGTGCAGGAGTACGTTGACATGTGCCACCTCTGTAAATAATCAACAGGAGTCCAGTAATAAAAATCGTACGTCGAAAAGAGTATATCTAAAGTGTTATGTCAAAGTTA
Source organism: Haliotis rubra (assembly GCF_003918875.1). Taxonomy (NCBI): domain Eukaryota; kingdom Metazoa; phylum Mollusca; class Gastropoda; order Lepetellida; family Haliotidae; genus Haliotis; species Haliotis rubra. The sequence goes on from NW_025765306.1 coordinate 49,392, forward strand.
CAAAATCCCGTCTTCCCTGCACTCGATCACCTGCGTGTCGCTGGTAAGCTGAGCCAAACGTCTGGTATGGTATCACTTCCATGCCTTGCTCATACCAAAGACGTTTGCATCGTGACGTTGTGTCCACCCAGTTTCAAGCATGCCTATGCATGTGCTTCGTTGTCTTTCGCCGAACGTATTTGACGCTGAGACGACATTCATTCAGTTGAAGCAGTCCTGACTAACAAATGATGTGCACTCTGATAATGATGAGCAACGAAGCCACAGCACTTCATACAGGTTGTGCCCACAACTGCATTTCTAGAGATACATGGAGGTGTTTCTGAATATTCCAAAAGAAAAAGGACAGGATTCTTGCTAACAATATCAATATCAAGATACGATGTACAGTTGAAGATGATAGCCACATAAACGTGCTTTACTATTTTCCACCTTTAACGTTATACCATTTGAGAAAATAGTGTGGGGGGTGGATATGTAATTTCTAATGACTCGTGACTTATAAAAGTTGTACATGGTTTGGGTTAGCGAGTGTGTGTGTGTGTGTGTGTGTGTGTAGTTTTACACATTTCAGCAATATCACACCGGAGGACACCAGGAATGGGCTTCACACATCATACATGTACATGTATGGAATCGAACACGTGCTCGGCGGAAAGAGCGAACGCTTTAACCACTCAGCTATGCAACTACTCCATTGAGTGAATCGAATGGCAGATTTTCAATCAGACAGTGCATTGCGACTAGGAGGTATTTCTCGGTACATTGTCTAGTTATCCAAATTGTGGCTTAGACTGACAAATCATTGATTTCTTGTATGCCCCTCGATATAAATCATACCCCCCTTATTATGCCCCCGCTACGAAGTAACGGCGGTATATAGCGTTCATTTTGTCCGCAGCATATTTCTTAACGTTTACGTGCTAGGTTCACCAAACTTCACACACGTTACTCCAGAACAACTGATGTGCCTGAAGTTCATCAATATTATACTTTTGCTGTTTCTATGGAAACACGACTTAGTGCAAAATGTGTTTGATGGTTATCTTGTCTGGGCATATCACAGAAACAATACATGCTATGTTCACCAAACTTAATACACAAGTTAATCATGACCCACAGATGTGCCTTTTGCTATTTCAAAGTTTATCAGAATTATATTTATTTGCTGGTGCAAAACGTTTTTGATGGTGTTTATCTTGTCCAGAGCTGGAAAGCGGGGGTATGTGAGCGGTGCTTACGTCTACACTTGTTGTTAAGTGCAGAGTAAAGAACCAAAATACAAACACGAACAGAAATAACAACTTTGCATTTATTGAACCTTCCTATGTATTTCCATGGTTAGCATTTCAGTAAATCTACACTAACCCAAGGATTCATTTCCTTCACGCATTCTCTAATTACCCGCCCTTGATTTCTTTTTGCCAGTTGGATTGGCCACACCACAAGGTCTATTGTTATGTCAGACCTACCGATATGTTATTGTACAAATACGAATAACAAACCAGTTTAAGTGTTGGGTTGGTTCTATCAACAACATGGCAACCAGTCTGACTGACGAATGAAAGCCCTCTAAAATCCATTTGATCAAAACGGTGCCCTCGTTCCATTACAACTTGCTGGATTTTGCCTTCTAGAAAAGGCAAGTTACCTCCCTTAGCCTTTACCTTAAATCGATGTCTGATTTTTGGGTAATTAAAATTAAGAGTGGTTTACTTAAGATCGCCAGCACCAGGGGGAGAGATCCAGGTGGAAGTGTAGGTTTATCAAATGCAAGCCCTTTAGATTCAAAATGAATATAACGGACGATGCATTGTATTACTGGTGTTTGTTAAAGAGCTTAAAATCAAACAGAGATTCGAAGCACAACAGCTACATGTATAGAGAGCTATACAAATTCATTTATATACCAGGAATACATAATATAATGAGGCAAGTTTCGTCCGCAGTCACAAGAGCAACCTTATTTCTCGACGTAAACACATGTACAAGTGAATTGCGTCATCAACATTGTCAGAAAAATCCAGTCCCTGTTCTTCCATCAGGATTGAACAAAGCTCCTTCACCGTTTCATCGCACATGCGCTCATTCTTTGGTAAAGTTTCTTCTGAACACATATTTACTTCCTCCATGTCCACAGCGCACAAACAATCTTCCTTGTCGAATAATTCTGGGAGACTGTACATCATGACCGGTCTGTTGCCTTGTCGAATCCCATTGGTCTTGGAAGAGATACTGTGAGTGTTCCAGGTGGTTTGCAGGTTGTCTAGGTCATTCTGTAAGAATAAAGAATGAGTTATGTATGCTTAACTTACATTTTCTTTTTAGTGTCGTTGCAAACAAATCAAAGACCGGCACTATTACGACTTTAACTACAAAATACTCGAATCTCATCAATTCAGTGATTTTATTACCTACGTAATTCTAGCATTCATAACCGCAAATATACTTCTCCTCACATGCTACTGTGTTCACATATATAGACAGTACATTGCGATGTACTCGGAATTACTGACTACCCATCCTGATTAAAGTTCCTAGCCTTAACGAGGGAATATCACAGTCAATACACTACACAGATCATTTGTACAAGTGGATTTCAACTTTGTATTTGTTTAGATTCTAAATCTATCAGTGCGCATAGCCATGTATTCTTACCACTAGAAGACAAATAAAACTTCCAGTATGGTGAATGGGTTGGGCTGAGCGTCGCTTGAAACAGTATTCCAGTTATATCTTGGCGTGTGAGATTAACGCTTCGTTCATGGTGGCCTCAGACGTTTATTATTGAACAAAGGAACGATGGTGACAAGCTAACAAATTTGGAAACAGGGTTACAGCCACGTAACATCCCCCATCCCCGTCCCCTTCCGTCCAACTCGATATGTTGAAAACAGAACACTTTTAATGTGAACAGATATAAATCATACCTGTATTAGCTCCATAAAGCAGTGCTGTATTAGACTCTTATCCAACAGATCGCCACAAAATTGTGTGTCCTCTTCATCTTGGAATGATTTAAACAAATCCATCCAATCTTGTGCCAGTTGTATCCTTAGAATTCCCCAGAACCATTCAATACGTTGGTTGTGCGTACTGTTGCCATACATGAAACTGTTGACGCCAGAAAGATGGTTCTCGTGATTTCTTCGTAGAAATATTTGCATTTGTTCCACATAGGAGTTTTCACTTCCCATGTCTGCTCTGATTCGTTGCGGGCAGCCACCCTGGCGCTGTACAGCATCAATGTAATATCCCGCAATTACTTTTGGATCACTGTTTGTTTTACATGCATCCAGCCATATGATATTCCTTGAAAATCCGTCGATGCAGCCATTAATTGCTATTCCATAAGGTTTGAGCTTGTCATAAGAATCAATATGCCAGACATTATTCGGACCTCTGCTTAAATACTGACGTCTTCGGAGTCTCCTTCTCTTCCGCGCCTCGACTCCTTCAGGATCCAATATCTGTAGCAGTAAGAGGACTACATCTCTGGGTACACATATCCCAGATTGTAAACACTTGAGATGCATCCACCGATACCCACGATTTTTTCCGGAACCCTGCAATTCACCATTAATAAAAATGGCTGTTTCTAACAGATCTGAATAGTTTCCTCGTCTTTTCAGATTCATTCTTTTCAATATTCTGCAAAGAGTTCTTTTGGTGATAACCGTACGATCTTTAAGAGCAAGGAAACACAAAATCTCATCATAGGATAGACCAGATTGAAAGTAAACTCTGATTATTCTTTTTATGTGCTCACTGACGACCATTTTGATCAAAACATTCACGGGGAACTGAACACAATTCACGCGAGTGCAAAAGGAATATAATAGCTCTTCACAAAACCTCGAAGCAACAAGAAAATAATCGAAATTTCAAATTTTTGACAGAAACTTGAAGAAACGAGAAAATACTCGAAGCAACGAGAAAGTAATCGAAGCAACGAGAAAATACTTGAAATTTCAAGGTTTTTTTAAAAGAAACTCTGAAGTAACGAGAAAATATTCGAAATTTCAAGTTTTTGACCGAAACTTGAAGTAACAAGGAATTACTCGAAGCAACGAGAAAGTAATCGAAGCAACGAGAAAATGCTTGAAATTTCAAGGTTTTTTTAAAAGAAACTCTGAAGTAACGAGAAAATATTCGAAATTTCAAGTTTTTGACAGAAACTTAAAGTAACGAGTATATACTAGAAATTTCAAGTTTCTAAAAGAAACTTGAAGTAACGAGAAAATATTCGAAATTTCAAGTTTTTGACAGAAACTTGAAGTAACGAGTAAATACTCGAAATTTCAAGTTTTTAAAAGAAACTTGAAGTAACGAGAAAATATTCGAAATTTCAAATTTTTGACAGAAACTTTTTTTGACCGAAACTTGAAGTAACGAGAAAATACTCGAAGCAACGAGAAAGTAATCGGAGCAACGAGAAAATACTTGAAATTTCAAGTTTTTTTTTAAAGAAACTTGAAGTAACGAGAAAATAGTCGAAATTTAAAGTTTTTGACAGAAACTTGAAGTAGCGAGTAAATACTCGAAATTTCAAGTTTTTGAAAGAAACTTGAAGTAACGAGAAAATATTCGAAATTTCAAGATTTTGACCGAAACTTGAAGTAACGAGAAATTAATCGAAGCAACGAAAAAATAATTGAAGTAACGAGAAAATACTCGAAGCAACGAGTAAATACTCGAAATTTAAAGTTTTTTAAAGATACTTGAAGTAACGACTAAATACTCGAAGCAACGAGAAAGTAATCGAAACAACAAAAACATAATTGAAGTAACGAGAAAATACTCGAAGGAACGAAAAAATACTCGAAGCAACGAAGAAATAGTTGAAGCAACAAGAAAATAATCGAAACAACGAGAATTGTCGTTGAAAAAATATTTTATGCTACAAAAGTGGCTACATTAGGCTTTCGTAAAAACGAAGAAAACGATGAATCTCTGGATAAATATACTCATTATAAAAAGACATTTTCACTTTTGCACATAAAATGCTTCGAATTGATACAGTAACTATAATAGTATATTGTTTTTTTTGCATGTTTACCTATAAGCAAGCATTTTAAAAATAATCAAAACAGAATAACCGATAATGTTACATAAGGTCTTACAAAAGACCGGTTTCTAAATCTGGAAACTGCAAGCCGACAATGAAGATTAACTGACATTCATATGACAATTTTCCTGACAACTTAGTTAAGATTCGAACTTTAGTGACCATACAGTTTGACAGAAAACTGTGAGTTTGATTTCATTGCTGTGTGTTTATGGCCATTCAAAACATCGCCATTGGAGGGTGAGTGAGTATGGTTTTACGCCGCTTTAAGCAATATTCCAAATATATCAAGGCGGTGGCCCAAGAAATGGGCCTCAAAAATTGTACCCATGTAGTGAATCGAGCCCGGGACCTCGGCGTGACGAGCGAACGATTTAACGACTAGGCTACCCCACCGCTGTAGAGGAATCAGTCTGCGGAAGAAGCATATTCCATAGGGAGCAAAACACAAAGTAATTGAAATAGCAATGGTTCACAGAAAATCTCTGTATGAAGTTATCTGTATTTCCATCACCTTCAATTGTCCATGAATCAAACAAGAATTCGTGTTGTAAAGAACATCAACATGGCATTAAAACGTCGGTCTATATTTCGCAAATCATCGTAGAACTTGTCATCAGAGGTTGGATATGCATTCGAATTATCGTAGTCATATGTTATTCTGCCTCAGTTCTATCTTGCATATGTTTATAATGTAAATAAATTATAGAGATGACAGACATTTGATAATAAAGAATAGTGCATATTTATAAAGCGCACATATCCACGCTCGCAAGCCCGCGCTAAGATATTATTACACCGGATACCCCAAGCTACCTTAGGCGCTAGAATGTTATACATAACCTCACTTCCCTAAGGTGAGAGCATATGTATCACACGCGCTTCGTTGTGGGTCAGGACTGAAATCTTAGAAACTCTCAGGAGTCAAGCTGCCAAAAACGCTGTTAAACACATGCGGTCAACCATCCAAGTACTCTCGGCGCCCAGCGTTGCTTAATTTCAACTGTTTTGTGACCTGAGCTCTATGCACAGGACCACGCATCACTTGATACTTGGGCGTCAAAGAATGTCCCTATATATCTCAATACAAGCATACCAGTGATCATATATTTTACAGGTTGGATTTCTATATCAAATGCTCAGGATACCAAGGACTATTAAGAATGGATTGGTTAGGATTTGAGGCCGTCTGTTTGCAGGCTGATTTCATGAAGCTAGAACATTAAACTACAACTCACAACTGGATTAATGCATGTCATCTATAGTCTCGATTCAAAGGTGAGTTCATAATCCTGTGGTACGTTTGCGATAGATCCTCCACGTGGCTCTGTGTTCACCTTAGCTCCAGGTGGGAGAGACACTTTGAAATGCCTCATGATTCCAGCCAGCAGAAGATGCAGTTCCGGCTTGGCCACGCTCTCTCCGAGACACACTCTTCTTCCCGCGGAGAACGGAAGCCAGCTCTCTGGTTTGGTAGCCATCTTGCCATTCTGGTCAAGGAACCGATCTGGATTGAATATATGCGGGTCACTCCATTGCTCTGGGTCCTGATGCAGCTCGTAGTGGTTGATGAACAAGGTTGTTCCTTTTGGAATGTCATAACCACCTGAAAAATTCATATTTGAAAAGAGTTCTTAGGCATTGATGGCCAAGAACAAGTTGTGTAATCTTCCTCAAAGTCACAGTTTCCCAATTAATGATACAAAAACGAAGGAGTGAACTCAATTAACAATTACACTCATCCACCACTATCCCAAAACACCAATACCCGTGAACATCTTGGTTAGAATTTGTCTACAGCAACCCATGCTTGTCGCAAGTGGCAATGAACGACATCGGGTGGTCAGGCTCGCCAACATGGTTGACACATGTCACCGTGTCCCACTTGCGTAGATCGATGCTATTGCTGTTGATCACTAGAATTTTTGGTCCAGACTCGTTTAAGTACAGACCGCCGCCATATAGCTGGAATATTGCTGAGAGCGACGTTAAAGAACCACCAAACCAAATCACCCATCATCCCTGCACAACCTAAGAATATTAAATGAAATGTGTGTATTTCTCTATGCAAGTTAGCTGGTCTGGTTTTATTTCCACTGCGCAACTCGAACTGTCCTCGTATGACGTAAGTCCGTCTATTGTCAAAGTAATGTGATGAAACCGTCATCAACAGATTACAACAATACAGTAAAAGGGAAAATGACGTGTAAACCCCTGGAATGATTTGTCTCTGAAATATGAATTTGACGTGTTAGTAAATAAGTCCATCCAACGCAGAAATGAAAAGCCATCAAACTTTTCTTCCGTGGAAAATATTAAAAATGTATTTATAAATCTCCAACCCGTGGACATCGTTGAAAAAAGACCTACCGACTTTCGTATCGCACAGTGCTTTGTGGGGAAGTCCGCTTGGTACCACAGTGTGGAGCCTCATACTCTCGTGCAGCACAGCGTCAGTGTAAGGGAGACTACTCCTGTCTGATACACTGGGGAATTGACGTTCACCTGCACATTTGTAAGCCTGTATTAGGTACGCGAAAATCTGAAGATCATATCAGGTCAGGTGGAATTATTCTTGATAAGTCTGTGTTGTGATTTTGCTGGTGCCTTCAACAGCAACAACGTATCATTATACAACAGCATCATCTCCCTGTATCATCATATCCATTAACGGAACTCATCCTATCATGATACCATCATAAAATATCGTATTTTTATAAATCACAAAAAATGCAGCATAATATCATACGATCACATCGTGTTTATACTTTATCATCATATCACCGTTGCATCATCCGGCTTAACATTACACAGTGATATCAAATCATTAACCTCTGGTTAAGACGCCTATTCAACAGTGCTAAGCATAAAAATATCCCAACTCAGGTATGGATGGATAAATGGGTCACTGACCATGAACCAAACTACCTACAAAACGTATCAGTCACCACGATTAAGTTTCAACTTTTAACAGAGCAACAGAGTAAGGGTGCCTATATTTATTATCTCGACGTTACCGTAATTTCGCCGATTCAATCAACAAGGCTGCTATCGCATTAACCTTTACGCCAAAATCGGAAAAGTCATCATGTCAGCGTATAATCACACTGCATCATAATATCAGCGTGTACACTTATCACTGTAGCATCATCATACCATATCATCATATTTCTATGTAATAATATGAGCGTATAAACTTATCACTGTATCATAATCATATATCATCATATCTCTATGCCATCATATCAGCGTATACACTTATCACTGTAGCATCATTCCATATTAGCATATCTCTATGTCATAATATCAGCGTATACACTTATCACTGTATCATCATACCAAATCATCATATCTCTATGTCATAATATCAGCGTATACACTTATCACTGCAGCATCATTATACCATATCATCATATCTCTGTCATAATGTCAGCGTATAAACTTATCACTGTAGCATCATACCATATCATCATACCTCTATGTCATAATATCAGCATATAAACTTATCACTGTAGCATCATACCATATCATCATATGTCTATGTCGTAATATCAGCGTATACACCTTTCACTGTAGCATCATACCATATCATCATATGTCTATGTCATAATATCAGCGTATACACTTATCACTGTAGCATCATTATATCAAATCAAAATATCTCTATGTCATAATATCAGCGTATAAACTTATCACTGTAGCATCATCATACCATATCACCGCCTCCGTGGTGTAGTGGTTAGAGCGTCCGCCCGGACAGCGGAAGGTCGCGGTTCGATCCCCGACCGCGTCATATCAAAAGACTTTAAAATATGGTACTTGTTGGTCCCTGCCTGGCGCTCGGCATTAATGGGTACGACAAGGACTGGTCGGCTCGAAGTCAGTATAATGTGTCTGAGTGGGCTATTCATGCTTCATTGCGGCATGGTGTATCAGTGGGCTAGCACTATAAAACCAGCTTAAGTCTGGGCTAGTACAAGCAGCCGCAAATACACATACACATGCATGCACGTCGTCATATGAGCGAAATATTCTCAAGCACGACGTAAAACCCAATTTCACCTCACCTCACCTCACCTCATACCATATCATCATATGTCCATGCCATAATATCAGCGTAAATAAGTATCATTGTAGCATCATTATACCATATCAAAATATCTCTATGTGATAATACCAGCATATAAACTTATCAATGTAGCATCATTATACCATATCATCATATCTCTATGTCATAATATCAGTGTATACACTTATGACTGTAGCATCATACCATATCATGATATTTCTATGTAATAATATGAGCGTATAAACTTATCACTGTATCATAATCATATATCATCATATCTCTATGCCATCATATCAGCGTATACACTTATCACTGTAGCATCATTCCATATTAGCATATCTCTATGTCATAATATCAGCGTATACACTTATCACTGTATCATCATACCAAATCATCATATCTCTATGTCATAATATCAGCGTATACACTTATCACTGCAGCATCATTATACCATATCATCATATCTCTGTCATAATGTCAGCGTATAAACTTATCACTGTAGCATCATACCATATCATCATACCTCTATGTCATAATATCAGCATATAAACTTATCACTGTATCCTCATACCATATCATCATATGTCTATGTCATAATATCTGCGTATATACTTATCACTGTAGCATCATTAGACCATATCATCATATCTCTATGTTACCATATAAGCGTACAAAAATATCACTGTAGCATCATTATACAATATCATCATGTCTCTATGTCATAATATCAGCGTATACACTTATCACTGTAGCATCATTATACCATATCATCGTATCTCTATGTCATCATATAAGCGTACAAAAGTATCACTATAGCATCTATATACCATATCAAAATATCTCTATGTCATAATATCAGCGTATAAACTTATCAATGTAGCATCATTATACCATATCATCATATCTCTATGTTATAATATCAGTGTATACACTTATCACTGTAGCATCATTATACCATATCATCATATCTCTATGTCATAATATCAGCGTATACACTTATCAATGTAGCATCATTATACCATATCATCATATCTCTATGTTATAATATCAGTGTATACACTTATCACTGTAGCATCATTATACCATATCATCATATCTCTATGTTATAATATCAGCTTATACACTTATCACTGTAGCATCATTATACCATATCAAAATATCTCTACGTCATAATATCAGCGTATAAATTTATCACTGTAGCATCATACCATATCATCATATCTGTATGGTATAACATCAGCGTATAAAGTTATCACGGTATCATCATCTCACGATATCTCTATGTCATGGATGAAACGTACCCAGAGCGTCGTCGATCTCAGTGTGAAGCTTGTCTTGAATGTCCGGATGCTGAGCCAGGACGAGTAGCGTCCACAGCAGGGTGAAGCGAGAGGTGTCCATCCCAGCTGCAGATACAGAGTCAACAGTGTAATTTGGAGATGCAGTACAATCACTTCATTATTATTAGAGGGCATGAATGCTTCAGTACAAAATAAACGAGAGACAAACGATATCCTATCGCAAACACAAAATCAAAATTGAATGTTGAATGGCTGTATGAGCAATTTAGATCATAGCATTTACGCATTAACCATTCCACCTGGGGCCTGTGTGGCAAAAACATGTTTCCTATTTGATACAAAACAGTTGTCCAAAAATGTAACTAAACGTTAACACTTACAGGAAGAGAGACATTGGATCGACGAAAACGTACACAAAAGGTAAGTTCAAATATGTACCGGCAAATATATCAGACAGAGTTTGAGTGATATGGGCGTCAGTCATTTGTGACATCACATCCGGGTCCTCCTCCTGAGAGGCTTCTTCTTGAGCCAACAACATGGCATCACAGAAATCACGGATGTTATCTGTTTGGACAACGTAAGGAACAAAACGATTGATAGAGAGAAGCACATTAATGCTTCTCTTATTGCCATGAGAAGATCTATGTTATTATGCTTAACAAAGATCGTAATATATGGAATAAGAGAGAATATTTCCTGTTTCTCAAATAGCTACTTCAAGTGCAGACACCAGATCATAATCTGCAAGCTGTGTACAAATTCCACCTGTCAGTATGAGTGAACAAAACTAAATGAGATGTGACTTTTTTCTGTCAAAGCCCTACTTCTGTGGAATATAATATCTGTCATACTCAGTTTCTGAAACTCTTGAAACTTTTCGTAGGCATTTATGGATGAATACCACATTCAGAACCTATAGAAATGAATATTTATTGCTACTATTTTACAGATTAAAATTAGTGTTGGGTATTGTCAAAATTTTCGCATTGCGATATATTGTGATATGTGTTTGCGTATTGCAAAATGTATTGCAATATACTGCGAAAGTGTAACAGATTGTATAAGCTAATGAAATTATTGCTTCCTCTCTTTTGTAACAATGCCACTGACCACTGTCATGACACAGATGTGATTATACAAGAGATCAATATGTTTCCAAATTGTAGACTTCGCTCTAAAGTTCTGAACTGGAGAAAAAGCGTATGCAGCTGCGTCCGCCATTTTGTTTATCAATTATACCAATCTATTTTTTATTTATATGGTTTTAAAAGTCATCCAAATGCAATTATATCACCAATAAACATTCTCAAAACTATAAATGTATAATAATATAAAGGAAACACAAATGTTATTAGTACTTTTTAATACATCACGAAAATTACCGATCATGGTCACGGCAATTGCCGATCGTATCGGGTAAACGGTTCGCTAAAAATGTAGTGCTATATATCATATTGTGAAGTTCAAATTGCAATATACCGATAAACTGATATTATCGCCCACCCTTAGTTTAAATAAATGAATACAGCAAAGACGGTGCTGATCAGGCTGATGGATCTCATCAGCATTCCAGGTACCCTTGCCCCAAATTGCACACAGTTCAGGCAGCAAATGAGGCTTCTCCGAGAAAACCTTGCTTTGCCAACCACGATTTAGAACTTTCTGGAGAGTATGGACACACACACACGTCAATCACGCTACTGTCAAAATGGACTCAATGATAAAACTTATTCCAGTCGCTTTATCAGGACAAGATCAGGTTCCTTGGCTCGGATACATCTAAGTCTGTATTTTGGGCTATCATTTTCCAAGATGCCCTGCACGTATTGTAGGTTGTGCCATGAGTGGCCCGTTGCGTCAAAACCACAAGCATGGCGGAGACACTTTGCCAGAGCCAGGCATTACAAAAGCGTAGTTGAACAGTCTTACATTTTGACAAGAAATCGCATATTGGCGTTTATCAGAGGGAAGAGACCGGTCTTGAGCGGCAAACAAAAAGCCTTCTGTTTCACTTATCAGGCCAGCCGACTTCACGAAAGCGGACTCCGTTGGTTGCTTCTCTGCACGTTAACTCGGTCCAGCGGTCGTTCAGATAATAAAACGCTTCGTTTGCTTGACATTTATCTCTACCGTCCCGCAGTGTAGAACCATCAACCAAATACTCGCCGACTTTGAGATGATGTCCAATTTCCTCAGCTCTATTACGAAAGATAATACTTTCAACATCCTTAGCTCTTTTGAGTCAGCTCGATTTATTGTTATCATGATTTAAATCTAAAATGAAGATCATAGTGTAACAATGAAGATAAGAAGCGATTAACCTTTAGCGAAGTGGAAAAAAACCCGTATGTACCTTTACGTATGGTCCGTCGATGTTTTTCAATTTCTCCATTCAGTGAAGCGAAGAATATACCCAATTCTTTCATGATAGTTCTAAGCTTCTTGGTGTGGAAGAGACGGAGAGGTGGAATTACGTCCTCAAGAAAGCCGTTGCCAGTGTCTTCCACAAAGATATTCAGAACATGCAGCATCTTTCTGAAGTAGTTGTCACTGACCTCGCATCTGTTATGGTTTAGATCACAGCGATAGTGTCATTGGTATCAATTGATTATAGGAGGATAAGCTTCGCTATCCCACCTTTGTTATTGTTATCTCATTATCATATGTACATGTATCTTGTATATAAACCCCATTATTCCCCCCACATGCTTGAAAACAGTATAAGAATCTATACCGAAACGTCGCCATTGTGAAAATAAAGAAGTTGATCATCCATGAAGTCTTGTCATCTCTATACCACCAACTACTAGAATGCCACTCAAACAGATCAAATAAACCCATACTAGGGAGTACCGGTGTAAAGTTGCAGGATAAGCCCATATTAGGAAGTACCGGTACAATGTTTCAGGATAAGTCCATACTAGGGAGTACCGATAACATGTTGGATAAGAAGCCAGTGTCAGGAAGTGCATGTAGAACGAGGCAGGATAAGCCTATATGAGGAAGTACGTGTAGAGCGTGGGATGATAAGCCCATATTAGATTGTACTGGTACTGGTAAGCCCATATCAGGAAGTGCATAAGGAAGGTGGCAAGATAGGCCCGTATTGGTATGTCAATTTAATGTTTGAGTTTTCTTAAGGTTATCTTTGGCCACAGGTGCCATAGATCCCGATATTGAACGCTGGACAAAGTTTACTCACGTGAAATTGAAGCAGATATTGTTGATGATGTTGAACACAATGAGGGAGACAGCGTGATGAGGATTGAAGGGACCCTTAATCCCCTTTATCATCGCAATGCCTTTGGTCAGTGAGCGCTCTATCCCCTCGTCAAGGTGGTTACCAGTCATGTAGTGTCTGAATAAGCCGGAGAGGAACCGAAAGCGATGACACGTACAATATATTATTGCTGGAGTCATCACAGATCGAGGCAGTCGTGGCATTAGTTCACAAGGAATAACTACATTTACAACTTGTCATACTGTATTACAACACATTTTCTTCAATTTTCCATACATGGATGAAATTCGTGCGAAGTGTAGTTTGGGAACATCCCTTAAGATTCGGTGCAAATGGATTAGCAAGGCTGAAAACTGATTTTTATATTACTTGGATGGTTTTTGTTTGTTTCACTGAAGGGTGGTGCCATTTTGGTTTGTCTAAAACTTGTACACGTAAAATGGCGAGTCGTGTTAACCCCCTGTTTTTTGTCACATTGCGACTACATCGGGTTTCTTAATGAAATTTAAACATGTTTAAATTATTGTAAGAAATATACGTGTTAAGTAGAATGTACCCTCTGTCGCCATATTTACGATGTCCATATTGTGTATTAGTAAAGTAATGGGTATTGGCTGGTAAGCCCCCTTAGCTATCCAACAGCCCCGTACCCGTGAAGGTCCGGGTTAGAATATTGATCTTCAGTAACCCATGCTTGTCGAAAGAGGCGGCTAACTGGACCGCCGCCATATAGCTGGAATATTGCTGAGTGCGGCGTAAGACTAATCTCACTCACTCCAACAGCCTCGTACCGTTATCACCAATTGCAATGTCGTATCTTACTCAAACCGTAAGCTGACACTGTTCGTGAGTCAGAGATTGTCTTCCTTCTATACCAGTATACTGTTATCTTATATGACAATATATTTCATATAAAGCAGCTCACTTCAATGCCTTTGTTGCCAACTTCCTGTGTAGTTTCCAAGTAGGGCTGTAGTCACCGAAGACGATATTCTTCCCTCCATCACTAAAGAGGTTCGCTTGGGAAAAATACAATATACACTTAAGCGTGCATAAAATAGTGACATTTACTATTTTGTCCCGACACGGTATTTTTGAAAGGCCCTCATACATGTATGTACGTCTACTACTATTTACGTTGGAGATATACTGACATTTAGTAAACGAGAATATCGTGAAACAGAATACTTTGGGACCTCGTCACCCGTAACTATGGCTGCACTTTAGGCATCAATGTATTATTTTAAATGAAGAAATGAAAAAATATGAGCAATCAAAGGAGAAAAAGCAACCACGTGTCTTTTTGTATGAAGCCCGTAAAGAGCCGGTAAGAACTGTCTTCAGCAACTGATGCTTGTCGTAAGAGGCGACTAACGGGATCGGGTGGTTAGGCTCGCTGACTTGGTTGACGCAAAGTTGGTTGTCATCGTATCCCAATAGCGTAGATGGATGCTCCTGCTGTTGATCACTGGACTGTCTGGTCCAGACTCCATTATTCACAGAGCGCCGCTATATAGCTGGAATATTGCTGAGTGCGGCGTAAAACTAAACTCACTCACTCACTTTTTGTATGATATATATGTTCTTGTCCAGCTAGGAGCAGTAGATGTAGAGACTGTACGTCATCAAGCCAAAATCTTGATCACTACAAGATGTGTAGCTTAATAAAACAGGTAATAAAACGATTATTTGACAGCTCAAAATAAACAAAACCAAGTCTAATGAGATAATTTTGGATGAAATAGAGATGCAATCCATCGTCTCATATTTACCGGTATATGAATCGGGCCGCCCTGCAAAATCAGCCTGTCTTTTAACCAGCGCCTCCATCACGACGTCAATATTGTTCAGTCCGATCATTGTCATATGTCCTGTAACGTGAACATTCTATTTTCATAACGTTCATCAGATATTTAACTGATCCATCAAATGACGCCCATCATTTGATAGATGAATGTGTGTTAACACTCGATACATTAATTCTGTCATATGTATATTCTATACAAGTTGATCAAGGAAGCATTTCAGAAATTTTCCCCAAACGACTATTGCGAGCCAAGGAGATGATTCATCACATGCAACACTATTTCTTTACAGTACTTTGATATCTGAAAGAACTTCTCCAGAAATATACTTCATGCAAAAACCTGAGATCCAATGATCAACTTCTATTTACCACCCCCAAGATCAATCTCAAATCCTTCGGCCAGAGATCATTGTCATTCTCTGCTCCTTCTCTCTGAACTGTCTTCCTTTTGATATCAAACCTCCCATCTTTAGCTGTCTTCAAGTCCAAACTTACAACCCATCTCTTCTCCAAGTACTATCCTTGATACCTGCGCTTTGAGCAACCGCAACGGATGGAAAATAGCGCAATATAAATGCACTTATACTTATTATTATTATGTTTTAGAGATCAAAGATAGTTTGTAGCAGAGAGGGTTCGTATTATTATTATTATTGAAAATGTGAATACTCCATATGGCCAAACACGGAGATATGTATATCAGTGTACACGCAATAGCGTATGTCCAGGATATTCTGAGTCTCCTGGTGGAAATGAGAGAAGAATGTCTCCCTGGACATATACTAAGAAGCAAAAGAAACGTCAGTTTGGAATTGTCCTTCACAGAAACGGATAACTGTAAGCTCATTTAATGTTTTGTTGTATATTTTTCACAACATCTCCAACTTTACCTGAGCAAAGACATTCCTTCCCAAACTCAGAATGGAACCCAGGAAGTGGTCTTAAAAACGCAACCTGATCTCGGAGATGGCACGGTGTTCCCCATGTGTTTCATGCAACTTAGCTGCACGTGCTGTTCACAAGGACGAGCCCTATAAAATGCACCCCCAAACCTGATTGAAACATTCACATTACAACGTCAGCAGGATGCCGCGACTCACGACAGCTCAGAGGAACCAAGCGCTAGGAAGACTTGAAGCTGGCCATACTGCACAAGCAGTTGCCAATCACTTCCAGGTCAACGTTCGGACCATCTCCAGGCTGCAGCAACGTTTCCGGGCCACCAACACCACAAATGATCAGCCCCGTACTGGCAGACCAAGGGTGACCACAAGAAGACAAGACCGCCATGTTGTGCAACAGCATGTACAGAATCCCTTCATGTAGGCATCCGAAACAACACGCCAGACAGTGGGAACACACGGAAGACCAATCAGTACTGATACAGTACGCCGACGTCTTAACAGCGGGAACCTCCATTGCCATAGACCTTACCGTGGACCTATCCTCACCCCTCGCCATCGGCATGAACGTCTACAGTTTGCCCTACAACACCAAAACTGGCGATACAGGCAATGGAGAACTGTTCTGTTCACAGTTGAGAGTCGGTGTATCAACACCGGAACAACATTTTCCAGCATGATAACGCCCGGGCCCATACTGCCACAGCTACACGGGACTTCCTACAGCAGAACGGTGTCAACATTATGCAGTGGCCAGCCCTTAGTCCTGATTTAAACCCAACTGAACATCTTTGGGATGAAATTCAGAGGAGACTGAATAATGTCATACCAAGGCCGAACACAGCCGATTTATTGCGCCAGGCCTTTCTCGGAGTGTGGTTCAAAGTGCCAATCATCAATCGATTGGTGCACTCCATAAATAGACGTGGTTCTGCAGTTATTGCCGCTCGAGGTGGACACACTAGATACTGAAGTCAAGAGTCTGAATGGACTGAAAACGTTCACGTAAAGTCTTGAAATTGTGCTGAGGTATTCAATGATGTGTCAAGATATTGCACACAAAAAATGTTTTTGATCTGCATTGATGTCAATTTCTGTAATGATTTGATTACAGTGCCTATGTAGTTTTGAATTCGTACTGACGTTTATTTTGCTGCTGAGTATATTTTATACAAATGTAATTTTACTTTGTAAGTGGCCAAATTCTTCTTTTGGCAATTCTGTTTGGAATTCTCCAGTATAATACAGCTACTTTCAGTGGCATTTTAGAAGTAGGGAATACTATATTGAACAATCTTTCTGGATAACAACTTCTTATATTTCATGCGTGCGACGTTTCGATACAGATTCTTGATTCCTGCTTGACAACGGTACAATCATCTGTATCGAAACGTCGCACTCACCAAATAAAAGAAGTTGTTATCCATAAAGTTTGTTCAATATATTACAACCAGTGTAAAATACATAAGGTATCTCTATTCTATTCACGACCATGTTGAAGACTTCACCATTTTTGTCCCTTTGACCGCTTGGGGCGGTGGCGTAGCCTAGTGGTTATAGCGTTCGCTCGTTACAGTGAAGACCCGGGTTCGATCCCCCACATGGGTACAATGTGTGATGCCCATTTCTGGTGTCCCCCGCCGTGATATTGCTGGAATATTGCTAAAATCGGCGTAAAACCCAACTCACTCACTCAGTGACTTTGACCACTTTCTCTTGCTCACAAGTGTCCAAAGAGGGCACTGGTTGTTCCAACCGATCTGAACACTATGCTGGTTTAGCGAATGAGTAAAGGGTATACGTGGTACTGAATTAGATATATTTTACATTGGAAAAGAGGAGAAAATTACAGCTTCTGAATAAATATCCGTGACTAGGAGCGGATCCAGGATTTTGCAACCTTCACCCACCACTACTCCCACCCCTTCTCTGGATCCGCCCCTGGGGACTTCTGACTGTTTACTCACCCATATTGAACTTCACAACTGGACCATACTCAGCCTTCCACTCCGTCAACTTCTCGTAGATAGTTTTGTTCCTGAACTCTGAAGTTAAAATGACTTCTTA
Organism: Haliotis rubra; assembly: GCF_003918875.1. Classification (NCBI taxonomy): domain Eukaryota; kingdom Metazoa; phylum Mollusca; class Gastropoda; order Lepetellida; family Haliotidae; genus Haliotis; species Haliotis rubra. The sequence continues at coordinate 67,850 of NW_025765306.1, forward strand.
TAAAACCATGTTTACAAACGGACAATTTTCTGTCCCTAGCAAGTTTACACGTTGACACATGTGCATCTTGCATCTGATTTTTAGAAACTAACGACATTAGTGTAAGCATCATATTCCAGAACACTCACATGTTTGTATGATATTTCTTCTGTTACCAATCGCACCCGACCCCTGAAGATCCCGGTTAGAATTGATCTTCAATAACCCATGCTTGTCTTAAGACGCGACTAACGGGATCGGGTGGTCAGGCTCGCTGACTTGGTTGACACATGTCATCGTATCCTAATTGCGTAGATAGATGCTCATGCTGTTGATCACTGGATTGTCTGGCCCAGACTCGATTACATACAGACCGCCGCCATATAGCTGGAATATTGCTGAGTGCGGCATAAAACTAAACCAACTCACTCACTTCAATGGATAAAACAATTATAATAGTAGATCCTAATTTGTTGTTTACAATGTGGCTATTATTAAAACGTTACGATAGTATGGTGATCTACCTTCAGGTTTTGGTGATCTATACCCCGGTTTTTTATATTGTATTGTGCTGTATTGTAATAAATGTGTTAATGCTTACATGCTAGGTTTAACTTTCTGTCTGATTTCTATATTTTCTAACTGGGTTACTGGAGTTAGAGAGCTACTTTTCAGTAGTGGTTACGGACAAGTTTGGCAAAATCAGAATGTGTATTCAAAATCAAATTTTGTATTGTCATTAACACAAAGGCTAAAATATATGTATAGTGTTAGTGAGTGAGTGAGTGAGTTTAGTTTTACGCCACACTCAGCAATATTCCAGCTATATGGCGGCGGTCTGTAAATAATCGAGTCTGGACCAGACAATCCAGTGATCAACAGCATGAGCATCGATCTGCGCAATTGGGAACCGATGACATGTGTCAACCAAGTCGGCGAAACTGACCACCCGATCCTGTTAGTCGCCTCTTACGACAAGCATAGTCGCCTTTTATGGCAAGCACATGGGTTGCTGAAGACCTATTCTACCCCGGATCTTCACGGGTCTAAAATATATGTATATACAGACACGGACTGCTTCACTGGCTTTATCAAATGTGTTTTTATTACAAACTATTTAAATCACAAAAAATTCAGGAAGATTACCTTTATAAGATTATCGTTAAAAAGTTCCGATCTGCTCTTTCACGTTTTAGATGTTCCTCCCATGATATTTTTATTGAAACGGGACGTTATAAAAACCTTAGTCGGGACCAAAGAATTTGTAATGTTTGTAACTTAAGTTCAGTTGAAGATGAATATCATTTTCTGCTTGTATGTCCTGTTTACTTACAACTGAGAGAAAGATACCTGCAACCCTATTGCTTTTACATACCCAAATTTAACTAAATTTCATTTATTGTTATCAAATACAAATGGTAAAGTTCTGCAAGATTTAGCTATGTTCATTTATCATGCCTCCATTTACAGATTTAACATAATTGCAAATGAGTCTGCAATCTAGCTGGATGAGCTTTTACAATTCTATTTATATTTTTATACTATGTCTGATTGTATATTTTGTATTGTAATGTACTATAGGCCTGTGGCCTTATTAAGTACCGAAATAAAACACAAACACATCTGTGACAGTCTAGTTGTTTTACTGTCCTTTGTTGACAGATTTTACAAAATAACCTTTCTTTATTGTTAAAGAAATTATTGTTATAGTCATGATATGGCTGCAATATTGCCGATGTGATTCTAAATCTTACCTCACTCACTCACTCAAAACGTTACATGAAATATACACTCGCATGACGCCCCCATATGCAACCGATGCTTGTCGAAAGACGCGACTAACGGGATATGCTTATGAGGCTGGCTGACTTGATTGACACCTGTCATCTTTTCCAAAGTGCCTTGATTGTCAATCACTGGTTTCCCTGGTCCAGACTAGATAATTTACACAAAGCCATCATTAAGCCAGAATAATACGGTAAACATCAAATATACCAACCAACCTAGGAGGTTCCCAAGTAATGGCCATCCTCGGGGTCCAGGGGGTAGATTGTACCTCTTCTTGCTGATCAGATAAATGGTTACTCCGGCAATTGTTCCCACTAGAACAGCCCGACCGGTGAGACTCCTAGGTAACCATTCCTCCTTCCCCTTGAGAAAGTCCAGTAGCTGGTCCAGATAAGGGACGCTCTCCAGTAGCTCCATGTCCAGTGTCTTCTGCCAACACAACAAGGACTCGCATCGACATTTAGACTTTACGTATGGCATAATTATGTGTGTTTTTTCACGAGTCAAAAAGCATGAACGTACTGAAGTCTGTTCTTGCAATGAAATACATCATTAGTGTTAAATTCGTCACTGGTCAATGCGCACGAACGTGCAACACAAACAACACGACGACAGGCTTCCGCGGCCCTTGTCGATGCAATCTGTCGAAGCACGCATAAAATACCTCTGGAAGGTTTCTGGTTAGGGACGGTTAATAATTTATGGCCGGTGGGGTGTGTTTGGGAGAGGTGTGCGTGTGGTGGGTCGGGGTGGGTGTTGTGGTGGTGATGATAGTATTTAAGGAGCAGCATGTACAATGTGAATGGCAACCCCTAAAATTTATGAACAAAGTAGTTGAGTGAACCCCCTGCGTGACATGTACAAACTCAATGACAAACCCCTCCCTTCCCATAATTTCTAAGCATATTTTTTAATATACGTATGTACAAATCTGCTGACACCGCGCCACCTCCCCAGAACAAAATGGGTGTCCCCCCACACACACACACTAAATATTCATCACCACGCCCTAGCCATAAATGATGAACGGTCGCTTACACCAATTAGTGTATTGTCACTACTTATTATCCCCAAAGCTGATACCCGAGAAACAACGAAGGACTCAACTCAATTAACAATCACACTCATCCACCACTATCCCAAAGTACCCATACCCGTGAAGATCCGGGTTGTAACTGATCTTTCGTAACCTAACCCATACTTGTCTCCCCCCTGTGAAGATCCGGGTTAGAATTGATCTTCAGTAACCTAAGAGGCGACTAACACATGCCATTGTATCCCGATTGCGTAGATGGATGCTCATACTGTTGACCACTAGTTTGTCTGGTCCAGACTAGATTACTTATAGACCGCCGTTTTACAGCTGGAACATTGCTGAGTGCGGCGTTAAAAGGCAAACCAACCAACCCAATCCTCAATCAAGTACGTGCATGTGTGCTATTATCAGTATTATCAGGACCTGTGAATGTTATCATATACTTGACCTAAAGCTGTTTAAAGCTCACTTAAGCAAATTAGATACTTTCATAATCTTCACCATTATTATATCAATTTGTACACATGTAGGGGGGAACTTTGTCGGGGGCTTGCTTTGTCAAGAAACAACTTGGGGGGCGGCAGTTATTCACATTGTACATACTTCCTCGTAAAATCAACACTCACACACACGCACACACACTCACCTCGCCATAAATCATGAGTGAGTGACAGTTCAACATCTAGAATATCACCATTTGGGTATTAAAACTAGCATTTAACTTCAAAAATATATGATTATTAGGACAATACAAAATAAATTGGGCTATAGATCGCCAACAACTGAAGGGTAGATCAGCATACTGGTGACCCATAAATCATGGACGGTCCCATAACTGTAGGAGGTTGGGTCTTGTTTCAAAGTGGAAACATCTATGCCAGACGCTCGCCCAACATATGAGATCTCTGTACGAACAACGGCGGATATAGGTCACGCTTATTGACTTGACATGACGAAATCGCGGTTAAGAGAGAGCAAGCGGTGCAGGGATTTGGTGAATACAAATAGCAATGTCAGCTGTATACGTGTGGTAAATGTGCGGTTTTCCATAAATTTACACAGGATGTATGTTCAAGGTTAGGAAGGAAATCGATGCATCGTAGCATGTGGACCTTTTGTGTTAAATACCAGGGGTGTAACTACCATTAACAAAAGCCCGGGCATACACATGATTGTTGCTAAAATAGTTGGACCAGCTCTCAATACAAGCTCAAAACACATCTAAATATATAGCTTTGCAACTATCGGGGTTACACGAAAAAATTGGCTTGCTGTACGCTTGAATACAAGCATGGGAAGGGTTGTTAGTTGGTGACATTTCAACCCTGCTACTGGGGTCTCACAGTCGTAAGTGGACCAGCGTACGGCTATCGCGTTGGCCTACACTGAAAAACTAGCTATGTGAACCGTTCAAACGCCTTCAACTGCTTGGTCACTTTATAACAACATATTGCCAAGCAAAAACAAACACTAGTGCTGTTAACTTTACCTGTTTACAAGCTGAATTTACCTGTTTGTGAAACGGCCGATTGGAGGCGGGCTATCCTATCTGGTTCTGTTAAGGATCCCTTAGCCACAGAGGGTCTGTACCGGTAAAGTAAATATATAAGAGGGTGTCAACGGGTGTGCACACTCGTCGTGAAACGAGTTTAACATCGTGTTGACGTTTGTTGCACTTATATCGCTACTTGATTGCACGCGTTTGTGTGGCTGAATGTATTTATTCGGTCTTATGATAGTACTGAGCCCGCTGAGATACCATGCTTCGGTTTATCTTGAATATCCCGCTGAAACACATTTTACTGACCGCCTCCGTGGTGTAGTGGTTAGAGCGTCCGCCCGGAGAGCGGAAGGTCGCGGGTTCGATCCCCGACCGCGTCATACCAAAAAGACGTTAAAATATGGTACTTGTTGGTCCCTGCCTGGCGCTCAGCATTACTGGGTACAAGGACTGGTCGGCTCGGAGTCAGTATAATGTGTCTGAGTGGGGTATTCATACTTCACTGCAGCATGGTATCTCAGTGGGCTAGCACTATAAAAAACCAGCTTCAGTCTGGGCTAGTACAAGCAGCCGCACATACACATACACACGCATGCACGTCGTCATATGAGCGAAATATTCTCAAGCACGACGTTAAACCCAATTTCACCTCACCTCACCTCACCCACATTTTACTGACTCCTAGTGGAACAGTCCTTGCTTTATATGCTATATGCCGAACGCAAGGCAGGGTGACAACAAGTATGATATTTCAACGTCTTTGCATTTCATTTCAACACGGGGTGGTGAGGTAGCCTATTGGTTAAAGCGTTCGCTAATCACGCCGAAGACCCGGGTTCGATTCCCCATGTGGGTACAATGCGTGAAGCCCTTTTCTGGTGTCACCCGCCGTGATATTGCTGGAATATTGTTAAACGCGGCGTAAAACCATACTCACTCATTCATTTCACCACAATACACCAGCACATATAGTGCGTTTGGCTCAAAAGAGGACCGATGAATTGCAATCTAACTCGAAAACTAGTAAACATAACATAATCAAACATCGGATCATAATCAAAACATCGGACCAACTCTGTGAATTTATGTCCTACAATTAAAAAGTTGTTTAACAAACTATCATTTAAATATTGACACAGTTCACTATTTTTTACGAGGGAGGAGTGCAGAGAAAGGGACAGCCCGGTGTTAGAGAAGCACGTGCACAAGTGCCGACAAAGTTATTGATTCATCAACCTGTGCTGTGCGGTCTCCATCCTTTCTCGCACACCTGGCTGTCCCTTTCTCTGCACTCCTCCCTCGTAACAAATAGTGAACTGTGTCAATATTTTAATGATAGTTTGTTAAACAACTTTTTTATTTTTAGGACATTAATTCTGCAAACACCTCTCAGAGTTGGTCTGACGTTTTCATTATGATCAGTGTTTCATTGAGTATTTTCTGTTTATTAGTTTTCGAGTTAGATTGCAATTCATCAGTCCGCTTTTGAGCCAAACGGACTATAGCCTTATGAGCAAAATACCTATGACGCATGTATGAGGGTGTGCTTATAAGGTTAAGACTATTTGCTTTACTTCTAGGCATATGAGACGGTCGTTCTCGTGTGTAAGTGACAACTACATAAACATGTAGTCTTGCTATACACACAACCTTTTGCACAACTATTGGTGTGTTTTGCGAGTCGATTCTACTTACAATTATATTCAAGGCCTCATTATTTGGGTTGTTGGATATTGATGTCTTGAAAGTAATGCAGTCTTGAAAGGAATGAGGAAGCACGTGCATTTCACGTTTCAAATATCGGATAACCTTACACGGCGGCGTATCTATGAGCGCTGCAAACTGACATTCAGAAGGCACGTTCAGTGAGGTTGTCGAGCGACTCTGATGAAGAAATATTGCTTACCCAGATTTTCAAGAATTAACAGATTCAGACTATGCAAAACCCGACCTCGTTAATAACTGTCATTCTGACTGCCCACATCTCAGATGATTTGTTTAGATTAATTAAATGGTACTTTAGATAGATGTAACCTTAGGCTATCAGGGGCGTAGCTGCCATTAAGAAAAAAAAGGCCGGGCTTACACATAATTGTTGCTAATAAGGATGGCCAAGCCCTCAATATTATCTAAACATAAAGTTTTTTAACCGCCTTGCCCGGAAAAAAATGGCTTTCTACGCGCCTGGCTTTTGAACTTTGACGGGTTGTTATCAGCTATAATCCGGTAATACTATAGGACTTTAGGCGCAGGGAAGCGTGACCAGGTTTGGCCTGATACCTGGTGGGTTGATTGATGTACAATAGTGAGGTAAGGGGACACTTTGGTACGGGAGGTCAGTTCAAATAGTGGCACAGGGTAGTAATTTGTTCAGTCAGTCAGAATTATCTCCTTCTTAATACCCGGGTCAGGAATGAACAGGCATTGGGAAACAGTTTTTACTATTATAACTTTCATACAAGATTGAGTATACTGGACAAGAAACTTTTTTGAAAGTTTTTAAGTTATGAACTTCAACTCCGCCTTATTTAAATGTAAACCGGAGTATTGTGGTGTGAAGTGTACGGTACTGACACATGCCTTTCTTGGTAACCTATAGTTACTTGTATTGTATTGTAGACTCCCAAACTGGCCGGTTAGTCCTTAGAGTGAGTGAGTTTAATTTTACGCCGCTTTCAGCAATATTCCAGCAATATCACGGCGGGGGACACTAGAAATGAGCTTCACACATTGTGCCCATCTGGGGAATCGAACTCGGGTCTTCAGCGTGACGAGCGAACGCCTTAACCACTAGGGTACCCACCGCCCCTAATCCTTAGAGTGGGAGGAGATAAATATCTCCTTTTTTTGGTGGAGTCCGGAAAATTTTCAAATATGAGAAAGCTGTTGGGTATTAGTAAATGATAAACATGTGTACTATTTATATTTATGTGGCAATTTTGTACAATGATAAAATTTGCAATTCATCGGTCCGTTTCTGACTCAAACGGACTGTACAGCATGTCTTGAAGATCTGTGGAGGAATGTATCAGCCTTTGGCAACCCATGCTTGTCGTACGAGGCGACTAATGGAATAGGGTGATGAGGTTAGCTGACTTGGCTAACACCTCGCTTCGTATCAAGCGTAGATTGATGCTCACGGTTTCCATCACAGTATTGTCTAGCCGAGACTAGTTACTTCACACGCCGCTGTCATGTAGCCGGATATATACTATTCCAAAAAAAGGAAACGCATAACATTGCGATAATGTTGTATTTTCAAACATGTATAACTCGTCCACAAACAGACTTTAGTACATGAATTTTTACATCAGTTTAGAAGAAGGTATAGTCTATACATGTACAACCAAGTGGATAATTTTACATTACGGAGACGTTGAGCGCGATGGTGACCACGTAGCATGGTCCCGACGTCGGATCTCCTGGCTCTCAGTCAAATCTCTTTCAACCTGTTCCGTACAGTTTGACCGGATATCCTCCGAAGTCCAGGCACCCTGGCTGCTGTTTTCTCACCCGTGGCAGTACGATCACGCAAATGTAGTACCCGGATGTACCGATCTTGGGCTGCAGTAGTGACTCGAGGTCTGCCTGTACGGGGGCAGTCATTTGTTCTGCCTGTTTGGTTGTAACGAGCTGCAAGCAGTGATATCGTGCTCAGACTAACATTCAGACGCCTGGCAACAGAAAATTGGTAATCTCCAGCCTGCATTCTTTCAATGGCGATGTTCCGTGTCGCAGCGTCAAGACGTGGCGTAGTGATTTGACCTTGAAACTTCTTCAAAACGAATGCCGATTTCCGAAAGTAATCTGGATTTTTATAGCCAGACAGTGCATGCTCTTTGCTGCACAGTTTCAACTAGAAGGTGATGTCTGTTGCGTTGTGGCGATGCCTTTTTAATTCTTGTAAGAAACCTCATAAATATCAGCATTTTCAGGTAAAGTCGATTTTTCACTTGTGCAATAGTGTAAAATCATGTAATCAACACTTTTGTTACATATATTTTGACGATTGTTTGAACCCAATTGGTAATTAAAAGATTATTAAAAATACCAAACGCCTATGCGTTTCTTTTTTTGGATAGTTTATATAGCTGAAGGCAACGCTGAACAAGGATTAACAAACCATATATATCATCTGGGTCCGGGGGGTTGATTGTACCTCTTCTTGCTGATCAGATGAACGGTTACTCCGGCAATTGATCCCACCAGAACTGCCCGACCGGTGAGACTCCTAGGTAACCATTCGCCCTCCCCCTTGAGAAAGTCCAGTAGCTGGTCCAGGTAGGGAGCGTTCTCCAGTAGCTCCATGTCCAGAGTCAACTGCCAACACAACACCGATGTGTCCACATTAAGAATTGATGACATTTTTTGTTTTTCGTTTACGGAGGTTTGCATATGCACACCGTTTTTTCACGTGAGTTTTAAGAGCATGAGCGTATCGAAGTCAGTTCTTGCACATATTTGAGTCATTAATAATGCCTTCACAATCTTTAATTATTATCAAAGAAAAAAACCTGACGGGAACTAATGTGAATTGCGGTTATCACGAACGCAAAGGGAGGAGTGAGCATATGTACTCACGGGCGAAAGAAACGTCACCAAAATAATATACTTATCTTTATCGTACACTAACTGATTAACCGCCTCCGTGGTGTAGTGGTTAGAGCGTCCGCCCGGAGAGCGGAAGGTCGCGGGTTCGATCCCAGACCGCGTCATACCAAAAAGACGTTAAAATATGGTACTTGTTGGTCCCTGTCTTGCGCTCGGCATTAATGGGTACACCAAGGACTGGTCGGCTCGGAGTCAGTATAATGTGTCTGAGTGGGGTACTCATGCTTCACTACCGCATGGTATCTCAGTGGGCTAGCACTATTAAACCAGATTAAGTCTGGGCTAGTACAAGTAGCCGCACATACACATACACACGCATGCACGTCGTCATATGAGCGAAATATTCTCAAGCACGACGTTAAAACCCAATTTCACCTCACCTCACCTCACTAACTGATTATTCATATCTGTAGTTCACACTTTCATCATTCAGAATGTTGTAGATCCATTAATTTTCCAAATATGATTGTTAACTTCCAAAATCTGAGTTTATTGTTTTGTGACATGTAAAAAAAAAGCGAGGTGACGTTTCTTTCGCCTGTGAGGTTATATGCTTTGTTGTGTTTGATTGGTTTCCAAAGTGACATATGGATGTTATGCAAATTCTTGTGGCATATGGCAATAGTAATCTGAATACCGTTTCAGTTAATCCCAAGTGCATCTTAAGTAAGTGTTTATGAAAAGATGTTATCAATAGGAGGACGTGTCTGTGAATATTACCATAAACTTAAAATAAATCTAAGTGAATAGAAGCGACAAATCCCTTTCCACATCCATAAGAAATATCTACTAAAAGTAGAGTCGACTGTACAATTCTGTCTTTATCATGCGTATACATTTATTTCGGCAATATTACAGCTGTACAATGTTGTTTGTAATCAATCGAGGTTGCACCAGGCAATTCAGTGATAGTCACCATGTGATAGCATGTATTTATGAATCACTGTGAAATAGTGATGATACCAGTTGTCCACGTGATTTGAGCGTATCATTTATGGACAATTAGATCCAACGGAAAAACATATTGAAATGTAAGCGGCTGTGTATGGCACCTCTACTATATATGTTTGTGTAAAGCTGATTTTAAGTTGTTTAACCCGTTACATTGCATATTGAAACATATTGTTTTCGTATTGTTATTCAGATACTGATAATCTTGTGCCAATTGTAAATAGTAAAATTGACTTATCATTTCAGTTACATCCTGTGTTTTATGTTTATGTTACTGTTATCAATATCATCACGACCTCTGAGTGAGTGAGTGAGTGAGTTAAGAATTAACGTCACATCGGCAATATTTCAGCCATATCGTGACGAGAACATATTTGACATTGAAATGTTATATGTGTATATTATAAAAACCTGTCTGCAAAGGACAGTAAAACAACTAGAATATCACAATTACAACTAAAACTAGTGTGGAAATTTAAAACGAATACCACTATTTGGACAATACAATATAAAAACTGGCTATAGATCGCCAATAACGGAAGGTAGATCACCATACTAGGGACATCACGACCTCTCAATATTACCATAAACTAAGCTCATTACTTAAAATATTTGGTTATAATCATCGCCACTAACAGAAACTAAATCTCTTCTCTATCTTGGATTTCTTTTTTCACATTTCTGACATTTTGGAACACAACAAACTGAAAAGTGAAGAGAAAGAAATGTTCACTCATTCTATACGAATATGTTAGAGTTCAGAGCGCCTTTTCCATTTTAGACTATTCTTATATTCAGTTTGGTATTTGTTTGTTTATGTTTCCAATTTTAAATGAAAAAACATTCAAGGAATTGGTTCCATTTCAGAGAAGTAATTCAGACATAAAACAAAATGAATATTTGAGAGCAGGCATGTCTTTATCATGGGCTTTTTGAGGTCACCCTCTTCGTTGTTTGTAATGCCCTGTGTGTAAACTGTTTAACATGCCCGTTATAGTGAGTGAGTGAGTTTTGTTTTACGTCTCTATGTGAGTGGGTGAGTATGGTTTTACGCCGCTTTTAGTAATATTCCAGCAATATCAAGACGGGGACACCAGAAATGGGCTACACACACATTGTACCCATCTGGGGAATCGAACCCGAGCCTTCGGCGTGACGAGCGAACGCTTTAACGACCAGGCTACCCCTACAGCCCCCGCCCTTTATAACCCTACAGTATACAGTACATGTGTTCATGTAGGTTGGATGTTATTTACAAACTGGACACACATTCACAACAGGACACTGTGTAGTATCTCTCCATTTCACTAAATCAGCCCAGACACTCATAAGTCATACGATCGTTGCACACACAACGCCAGATATAGGTCACGCTTTTTGACTGAACATGACGAAATCACGGGTTCGACATGTGCTAAATGTTGACCAGATCAATATTAAAGTGTCAACGGAAAATTCGATTTACCGTGTCTTGTAAACCTGCCATGGACCATGCAAGTAAGGTGAGGGTAGTTGATGACGTGTCAACAGTGACTCAACACTGCTACTGTTGGGTTCGGCCAATAATAACAACACAACGACGAGCCTCTGTGTCACTTGGCCTGCCGTATTTATTCGGGACCCTCTGCATGTTAATTGACTGCACAGGATCGTGCTTACCTGCACATACCCGCAAAGGGACGTCGTTGGTCGATTATTTCTGTATTTATTTATTTATTTATTTATATGTATTTAATAAGCGCCAATATCCAGATCACCTGCTCAAAGGCGCTTGGTTTTTCCCTCGAGCATTGGATGTCAGTCTCAAACGGCACAATGTATTATCAATCTCAACTCCATACAACTCTTGCAGCCACTAGGCGCATCGAGATAATGTGGCTTTCCCATCCTTACGAAGAACCCATTCACAGCTGGGTGGACTGGGACACAGTACTTTGTCCAAGTTTTACTGCATGTTGCTGTACCCGCAACTAGGTGTTTGCACGTATTCATGTGGCCACCACCTGGACATATACCATCGGATTCGTGGGATCTTTTAAGTGCACAGGGTTGTGTACTGTACACTAGGGGTTGTGACAACCCTGAGAGAGTCTGCACGCAAAGTGGACTCCAAGGTGTTTACACCCGGTGGCGGGTGGGCTCGATCCCATCACCTCATGCTCGCTGGATTACTAGCCTGGCGCCGTATTCAGCTCGCCCACCGCGCCCCCATTTTGGAACTATATAGAGCCTGTAAGTTGGTAAGGACACTTCGCGAGACCTAAGTATTTCTGGTGTTAAACAACGTTTCACACCTTTCCGAACTGTCTCGTGGTTGTCAGTTGACAGCAAGGAACAGATCATTCTTGCAGGAATAACAAACTTCCGATCTAACCATCCCCAAATTAGCCAACTATTGCGACTGTCAACAGCTGTGACAACCAAGCACGGTTGTACACTTGGTCCTGTCTAGTAAAGTCATATTTGGCGGTCGAACAATTTGGAACCAAAACAGGTTCTTGAATATACGCTTGTCACCGGAAATCTGGTACCGAAGGTAAGCCGGGCCCCGTCTCGCACATCGAAGGTTGACGCGCGCAAAGGGAACCGGGAACCTGCTTAGTACCGGAAGGAGCGCCTCGCGAGACTTACAGGCCTTATTGCAGTAACAGATGGTCACTGGATTGTCTGGTCCAGACTCGATTATTTACAGACCGCCGCCATATAGCTTGAATATTGCTGAGTGCGGCGTAAAACTAAACTCACTCACTCACTCACTCAGTAACAGAAATTACAGCTACAATGGTCTCAAGGTCGTAAGTAGACCAACGTATCGCTGTCGTGTTAGCCCAGCTATGTGAACCGTTCAAACGCTCCCACACTGCTTGGTCATTGGAAAGCACATTGTTAACACTACCTGTTGACAAACAGAACAAACTTGTGAAGCGGCCAATTGTAGAACGACTGTTCTGGTCCTAGTGAGGACGAAACTATGTAAATATCTAAGAGGGTGTTAACAGGCGTACCATTTCTTCGTGAATTGGGTTTCAGCATCGCGTTGAAGATTGCTGCGCTTAAATTGCGACGTGATTGCACGTGTGTGTGTGGTTGAATGTACTTGTTCTGTCTTGTGATGATTTTATAATCGTACTGAGCCCGATGAGATATCAGGCCTCAGTTTAACATGAATATCCCGCTCAACACATTATACTGAATCCTAGGAGAACGGACCCTGTTTTATATTCTAAATGCCGAAGGCAGGGTAACAACACGTATGATGTTTCAATGTCTTTCAATATAAGGGTAATGCTAATTTTGAGGGCATTATCATTTGCAGAAGCCCTAGGTCTTCCATTAACTGAAAAACAATTGAAAAAGACCGAGGGCTTCTGCAAATGATAATGACCTCAAAAATAGCATTACCGTTATTATTGCTAAAATACATGGATATTGTGTTGAAAAGAAAAAGGAAACAATGAAGGAATTTGACTGTAAGTTTACTCAAAACCAACTTTTGACGGGGTTGACTGACCGAATGCAATTATGTCATCGAACAATTCAAGTGACGTCACAACAGAACGTGACGATATTCGACCTTGGCCTTTGACAAGACCATGGCCTGCAACATGTCAAACTATGTCAGACACAACGTCAGTTGTCAGTGTTCTGTTTTGGTCCAACAAAAACGTAAATAGTGCAATTGTTAAGGTTAGCACCAGAAAGAAAGCCAATATTACCGCTATTTAAAGCGGGAATTCGGGTTGCTTTGACTTGTTTGCCCCAGAATATCTGCCAGTCCAAAGCCAAAGTCGAATGAACCGACGCACCCACAATGACGTCACTTAACAACAGAACTGATAGTGGCCCGTCGTTAAGGTTGATCGGTCCACTATCATTTGCAGCGGCCCGCAAATTTCTGATAATAGGAGGGCCGTTTCATGATAATTCCATGTGTTTTAGCTATAAGATGTTTCAATGTATTTCAATTCATTTTAATACAATGCACCAGCCTTTAACTTAAGCCCATACGTCAGTTGGGATCCCTGTTGAACTGAGTATCGTTTTTGTTGTTTACCCAGTTATGATGCAATTTCTGATAACACTAAGGCTGAAGTGGGACACTCAAGTGGGTATCAATGAATTACATGAAATTAAACTTATTGGTTATACCTGCTTGGGTTGTCAGTGCAGATTTGAAGAAGCTATCATGCGACGATTTGGTATTGGTCATTCTAGATATACTCATGAGTACCTGTTGAAAGGCGAGGATCCCCCCAATTTGTATTCATTGCGATGAAGGAATCACGGTTAAGAATGTCCTGCTTGACTGTATTGAGTTTTCTATCACATGATCGATCAATATTTCAATGTAGAAACAACGAAGGATCTTTTAAACAATGTTATATATCGTTAAATACTTGGGTTTTTTTAAAGACATTGCATTGTTTGACGTTTTTGACAGTGTAAATCCAGCTGGGGTCCATCCAGGGTGCAAACGTAGCGTACGTCCCCATGGTCCCTAGTATAGTGATCTACCTTCAGTTGTTGACGATCTGTAGCTTACTTTATAGGCTGTATGCCAGCGGCTGAAGGGGTGATATAAATCCAACTAGGGTCCGTGCAGGTAGCAAAAGTAATGTAAGTCCCCATGGTCCCTAGTTTTGTGATCTACCTTCAGTTGTTGGCGATCTATAGCCAGTTTTTATATTGTATTGTCCAAATAGTGCTATTAGTTTTAATTTTCCACACTAGTTTTAGTTGTAATTGTGATATTCTAGTTGTTTTACTGTCCTTCGTCGACAGGTTTTTATAATATACATCTATTCCATTTCAATGTCAAATATGTTCTCGTCACGATATGGCTGAAATATTGCCGATGTGACGTTAAATAATAACTCACTCACTCACTTATATGCTGTATTGTTTATGGTTTTTTATTTACTTGCTAGTTTTACATCTGAATTTGACATTTTCTGGTTGTTTTTAATGTAGGTGTCAACATGTTTCTACTTTCTCGGTTTGTGTGTCATGAATGTCTAACTTGTTTCAGTCACTACAGGTATGAAATACTGCTGAAAGACTGTCGATGTAACTAGAAGTCTTAACTCACGCACTCACTCACTCACTCACTCACTCACTAGTTGTTAGCCACCATGACCATGATCCTGTTACGTGGCCTGCTCTAAACCTAAGTAGGGCATATGTGTACATGCTGGCGTGATTGTCATCAATATATTGACCGCGGGAAATAAGCCAAAAGTGGGTGTTTCTATTCTATCTAAAATGGCCTGTTGCCATAAAAGACGGTGTATTGTACCATGTCTGTGTGTGTGTGTGTGTGTCTGTGTGTGTGTGTGTTATGTTTTCTTCTTGAATGTGAAACTACTACATCGTCATTTGTGTTATTTTGATTTGAAACCCCTGATTGAACTGTTGCACGTTCTTGGATATAGTAATGTTTTCTCCATCCAACTTGCAGCAGCACAGAGGTGTATTGTAGCGCGCGCGTGTGGAGGGGTGGGTGGGTGAAGGAGGGTATGTTTTTCTTCTTGAATTGTTAAACTACAGACTAACTCGTCCTTTGTGTTATTTTGATTTCAAACATCTGATTGAATTGTTACAGGTTATTGCATACTGTGATTATTTCTTCACGTCAGCAGCCCTAGCTGTTCTCGCCAGAATATTTATTATTATCATGCAATGGCTAGCGTTCTCGGCAGGATAAAGCCAACGGATATTTTCGGTATTCGTTGGGGTCATAATATTATTCGGATATCGATGCAAATTAGAGAGGTCATATGTAAAGTTTAGGAACTACTTTCACAGTGTCACGTGTGGGTGATCGTGTCCGGATTGACGACCGTGGTTACGGTACTGTCAGTGCTTTGATCCAAGAAAATTTATGTCTGGTTATGATAGATGAAGTTGATTACGAAGTGAAGGTAAAACTCCCTGGGGAGTATTCAACTCATGCAACCTGTAAAGCGCAGCGAATTATCACACAACCTCATCCTCACAAGGTACCCATTTGCAGCTGGGTGAACTGGGACATATAGTCACATAAGTTTGTCCAATGATACTGCACGTTACTATACTCGCAACTATGTATCTGCACGTGTTCCTGTGTCCACCATCTGGTCACCTACCATCGGATGAGTGGGTTCTTTTAAGTGCACAGGGTTGAAAAAGCCTGCAAGTAATGTTAGCTCCAAGGTATTTACACCCGGTGGGGATCGTGGCGCCTTAGACAGCTCGCACACCTTGCCCCTACCAGTCGTCATGAAGTGCTTACTGAACTGGTCAGAAGCATCTCTACTTCCCCAAAATGTTCGATGGAGTCTGGGTCTCTTTGAGCGCCATTGTAATTTTTCGATGTCGCTGTGCTAATGGGAGATGACGCCGGTGAGGTCTAGTTGTCATCCATGAATATCGGGCGACTGGCAAGGGGAAGGTTATCAAAATGTGGTACGATGGCCATATCCGGTACTTCATGTTGATAATGTTGAACATTGACTGTCCAAGGTACTGCAATGATATCCAACCTGCAGTCATACGAAACGCTACAGCGTCACTGAGCCACCACCAAAAGTTCTGCTCTAAGTGATATGCCTCGTTGCGACGTCATTTACGTTTATTTTAAAATGGAACTCTCATAGTCACGTTGTGGCTGAAATACCACCGATGTGACTATAAATGTTTTAACTCACTCACTCGCTTAGAAAACTGTAGTGCACAAGCTGTAAATATGAAATGTATACCCCGATGTGATTGGCGCAACGGGGAAGTGTCGAGGTGTGCATTGTGATCGGAACCAGCTGATGACATGATTTCAGTCACCTATCCTTCATATAACGATCCCGCTCGTCACGCCGAAGACCCGGGTTCGACTCCCCAACATGGGTACAATGTGTGAAGCCCATTTCTGGTGTCCAAATGGTGATATTGCTGGAATACTGCTAAAAGCGGCGTCAAACTTTACTCACTCAATTTTATATCGATCACTCACATTTACATAAAGATCTGGTACTATTGATCTGGTATAGTGGGGGTCCTTTGAGTTGACGACAGCAGCATGAGAGAGACGTCAACGGTTTCGTTTCAAGGTTGCTCTGGCATATATTCTGCGTGTGCAAAACAGCAGATGTTGAAAACGTCAACTTTAACTGATACCACCTACCGGGAGTCAAATTAACATTTCTGTCATCTGTCGCATGACGCCAGTTGTTGACCCCATTTGTCTACGAAAGCTACTTTGAAAATGTTGATGACACCATTCAAGGCCACTTGCCCCCTGACTAGTTCATGGCAGTAAAAAGTAACTCGAGTGAGTGAGTGAGTCACACCGTCAGTATATCGGCCATATATTGACCAAACCACGTTATACATTCATGACAACTAATCCCAGATTAAAAACAAAAACTATGAACAGTAAAAACAATTAGAATATCACAGATAAAGATGTAAAACTAGCTTATAAATCTAAAACAATATATAACACGTCAACAACTGAAGGTAGATCATCATACAAAACATCATGGGGACGTTGGTTTGTGTACATGGAACGAACGCACAGCGCAAAACTCATCTTCGGAAACCTTAATGCATGTCGTAAGGGGCGACTGACGGGATCACGCGGTCAGCTGACTTGGTTGACATATGTCATTGTATCCCAAATTTCGTAGATCAATGCTCCTGATGTTGATCACTGGAAAGCCCCGCCATAGAGCTGGAATATTGCTTTAAACAACATTGCGGCATTAAACAACAAACGAATAAACAAAACAAACAAACACCCAGTG
Organism: Haliotis rubra; assembly: GCF_003918875.1. Taxonomy (NCBI): domain Eukaryota; kingdom Metazoa; phylum Mollusca; class Gastropoda; order Lepetellida; family Haliotidae; genus Haliotis; species Haliotis rubra. The sequence goes on from NW_025765306.1 coordinate 85,494, forward strand.
ATGCAGTTTCAAAAGTTTTTTCTCGCTCTAGACATACGTTCAAGTGATACAGACCCGTGAAGATCCGGGGTAGAATAGAATTTGCTTGCCACAAAAGGCGACTATGCTTGTCGTCAGAGGCGACTAACGGGATCGGGTGGTCAGGCTCTCTGACTTGGTTGACACATGTCAGCGGTTCTCAATTGCGGATATCGATGCTCATGCTGTTGATCACTGGATTGTCTGGTCCAGACTCGATTACTTACAGACCGCCGCCATATAGCTGGAATATTGCTGAGTGTGGTGAAAAACTAAACTCTCTCACTCACTCACACAAGTGATACAATACCCTACCGTTACATCTGAAATTCTAATCACAACGACATTTTACATTATTCATTCGTGAAGATCCGGGTTAGGATTAGTTTTCAGCAACCCATGATAGCCGTAAGAGGCGACTAATAGGATCGGGTGGTCAGGCTCGCTGACTTGGTTGACATCGTAGTTCAATAACGCTTCACATAACATAATTATAATGTCTTATTTTGTTTTTACACTTTCTGTGTATCTTCCAATGGCGATATCGCCGTCTTCGATTTTTGTTTCATATTTCAAGTTAGACAGCATCTTCACGAATGTGGTATATTAAGTCTTAGTTGCACAGTGCACAGAATAGATCCATTTCTCCTTTGTGTGATGCAGTTTCAAAAGTGATGTTTAAAGTAACATTTAAACAGTTTGATATGAACAGAATATATATGTAGATATCACGGTATTCGAACTCGTTGATTCTCTTCTACCATGTCATCTTAAAGGTCCAGATTAGAATATTGATCTTCAGTAAGCCATGCCTGTCGTAAGAGGGGATTAACGGGATCAGGTGGTCCGGCTAGCTGACCTGGTTGACACATGTCAACGGTTGCGCAGATCGATGCGCATGCTGTTGATCTCTGGATTGTCTGGTCCAGTTTCGATTATAAACATACCGCCGCCATATAGCTGGAATATTGCTGAATGCGGCGTAAAACTAAAAACAAACAAATCATGATCATGATACATATCCACACAACAGCCAAAATGTGGGACAACTACATCTAAAGATGGTTTGCAATGACAGTAATTCGACACAGCTATGACCAACCTCAAAACCAAATCTAGACACGGTCAAATCAATATCAATACGTCCTTGTCTTCATTATGTGTCTGCGGGAGAAATATAAAACATGGCAAAATGATGTCGGTGACATATATGGGTCCGTTGAAGCATCATTTGTAACATTTGCAACCTGATTCGGAAAGAATACATTTAATGAAATGAAAATTAGGTGAAACGTCTGTTGAAGAAATCAATTGAACACATGTCATTGCACGACCGGTTTACGGTGACCTTGGTTACGGCTGCCTCTCTACAGTATATATTCGGGTAACTAGTTGCTGCGTGTTAGTAGTCGTTTCAAACAGAGATGATGCTCTCCACAAAAGGCTTGCCTTTCCTCTTCCTTGCCGTCCTCGTTTCACCACAATCGGATGACATACCAACCAAAGTTGAGTCTCTGCTTGAATTGCTCTCTGCCGTTGATACTGAAGTAGCAGGCCTGTTGGGCATCACTGACAATAGATGTCCCTGTTTCGGTAAGTGGAAGGATATACTTCCCTTTATAGTGGGCATGATTAACATTACAGGCGAACCAGTACTAACTAACTAACGGTGGTGGGAGGGGAGGGTTCGTCCAGCCACTTATATATGTTACAGTCAATGTGTAATCAGCTATAATCACATTAGATGAAGATGATAAACATGACTTAATTAACCTAATGTTTCACTTCATACTCCCTGGAACCATTGAAACTGACTTTCAGTCAACCTGTCAAATAAATCGACTTATTTTTAGGCAATTTGTAAATTGACTGAAAATTACACGCAATTTACAAACGCGTGAAACCCTATCCTCGCGTTTCTACTTATAATCACAGTTTTTCGAGTAATCTGAGTCTTTCCTTAGCGAGCCAATTCTTTTTACGTCAAATGATGCAACACTGTTGCCTGTAATGTCTTAATGCCACACAATTACCCCGGCGCTAAGGTTCATTTTATCCATATACAAATCAATGTTATTTATTAATTGTTCATTGTCTATTGATGGTTGGTTTAGTCAGTATTCGTCGTTGAAACTATTATTATAACATGTATTCTAAATGTTCACCCTGCATTTTCTTAACCTAGTTCCTTCAGTTTGTGTGGATATCTCAAAAGGGAACGGACAAAACGGATTCAACTTCTTTTCTTACATCGCTGTGTCCAATCTTAACTTGATTCTTTACTCATTAAAGTCATGGAACTTGGTACACGAACCTTACTTCATGTAGTGGAACGCAGTAGCCCATTATAAGTCTAACATACACCAAGAGTTTCTATTTAATATATTTCGTCTAGTTTATGTAATTTATTCATGTATTTTTCTTAATTTTAAAATCTTAACAATGATTTTGTCTCAACCCAAAAAATCGATGTATACACAAAGAACCTAATTAAGCAATGATAGGTTTTCAACACGTACATAAACTTCTTCGTGGTGACCACGATAGAAAACGTTTTTCTAACACGTTTGATCCTTTGACTCATAAACGAACGACAACATGATTGGCATCCATGTTGATTTTATGATGATTATAATTGCTCATTTAAAACAAAATCATGACAGTACAAGTATGGCCCTGGAATGTTTAATATTACATCTATTGGTGAATGTGAACATTCAAAATGTCATTTTGCGTGTCTTGCACGATTCAAGGTCAATACGAAGTGTAACTTCCATGTGACTGTATGACGGCCAGCACTCTCCTCCTCCTACCCCCTGTCAGCATCCTGATCCTCTGAAGGGCCAGTCTACGCCATTCCAATCGGGCGAGGTTCTGTACAGGAGGATCCCTTTGTTTCACACGACGACCAATCATGTCCTAGATACGCTCCAAACTTTTACGATTGGGTCCCATTCAATCGTGAGATATGTCAGGGGGGTGCTTAATTAAATTCATTGTGTATATATATTCCCGTTTCACATAACGGATTAATAATAATTTATTTCTTTTTACTCTTCCTCGGTATATTTTCCAGTGCCAATATCGCCGCCTTCGAATGTTGTTATATATTTCAAGTTAGACAGCATCTTCACGAATGTGGCATATTAAGTCTTAGTTTCGTAGTCCACACAATATATCCATTTCTCCTTTGTGTAATGCAGTTTCAAAAGTGATGTTTAAAGTAAGATTTAAACAGTCTGATACGAACAAAATATATAAGTAGATTGTCAAGGTTCTTCGAAGTCGTTGTTTCTCTCCTGCTGTGTCATCTGCTCGTTCAAGACATACGGTTCAAATGCATACACTACCATTCGAATATTTACGATTATTGACAGACCGCCGCCATACAGCTTGAAAATTGCTGAGTGCGGCATTCAACAAGAAACCAAACAAAACCAGAGGACTAACGACGTTACATGGAGTGACATGGACAGGAAATATTCTTCAGTACGACGTTTGACAATATACGTGTTGAAGATAAACCTACTCTGTTTTGCTTTATCGTTGACCGCCAAATATAATTTAAAAACCGAACGTGTTGTACTGTATGTATTAATCACCAATGTTCTTGCAGATGACGTAACCCTGATTGGAAACGAAACATTTCAAGACGTGGAATGCTACGAAACGAAGGTTGAAGTCTTCAGAAATAACCTACGTGCTACGATCGCTGTAGTCCAAGGTCTCCAAAATGACTCATCGAGCGCATGCCCCGAACGTATGTATTTTAGATCAATCATACATATTATTACACGCGTGTGCTGAATATCTGTATTAGATTATTTTGGTTATTTGAAAGAATAGTTTTGTAACCTGTTGAAAGTTATCCGACGAGTGAAGAGTAACCAAACCAGGTTATTCAACGATAGTGATATCATAATGCCGAACTTTCTGTTCCCACTTCGATATCTTAAATTAACATTATGACTCCATTCAAGCTATTTTTGACGAAAAATGTCAACCAAGCATTAGGTTTGTGGATGATTAAAATTCAATCTCGGTGTCCTGGGATTAGTAATATTTTTCAATTGAATATTTTTAATTGTTTATTTTCATCTATAAAGTAGTCGTGACAGAGTTATCTACATTTCGTTTTGTTAACATCCGGTATCGTCTGCTTGAGTTGGCATCATGGTTTCTTTTTCCTGTGTGTAATAAATAGATCACAAAACTCGTGCATGTTTAGTATAGAAAATATACCAATTCAACATTTTTAAACGTGTTGATTTGTTTACGCGCGAAAGCCACATCCACTCGTTTTGTAATCTCTATTTATCATATGGTCAGAAAGACAATTGTAGACCACTCGTTTTGTAATCTCTATTAATCATACGGTCAGAAAGACAAATTGTAGACCACTTGTTTTGTAATCTCTATTTATCATATGGTCAGAAAGACAAATTGTAGACCATATGGTTAGAATCTCTCTATTTACATGCTTGACCACTTGTTTTGTAATCTCTATTTATCATATGTTCGGAAAGACAATTGTAGACTACTTGTTTTGTAATCTCTATTTATCATATGTTCAGAAAGACAATTGTAGACCACTTGTTTTGTAATCTCTATTTATCATATGTTCAGAAAGACAATTGTAGACCACTTGTTTTGTAATCTCTATTTATCATATGTTCAGAAAGACAATTGTAGACCACTTGTTTTTTCGTAATCTCTATTATATCATATGTTCAGAAAGACAATTGTAGACTACTTGTTTTTTGTTTTGTAATCTCAAATTTATCATATCATATGGTCAGAAAGACAATTGTAGACCACTTGTTTTGTAATCTCTATTTATCATATGTTCGGAAAGACAATTGTAGACTACTTGTTTTGTAATCTCTATTTATCATATGTTCAGAAAGACAATTGTAGACCACTTGTTTTGTAATCTCTATTTATCATATGGTCATTGACAGACAATTGTAGACCACTTGTTTTGTAATCTCTATTTATCATATGTTCGGAAAGACAATTGTAGACTACTTGTTTTTTAATCTCTATTTATCATATGTTCAGAAAGACAATTGTAGACCACTTGTTTTGTAATCTCTATTTATCATATGGTCAGGCAGACAATTGTAGACCACTCATCAAATGTTCATCTGATTAAATCAATGACATTCGGCTACACCACTTTGGCAGTCACGGCATTTCAGGGTCATATATAAACATTGGACCAGCTTGGCAGGCTTTACACCAAGAAAAATATATATGGGCGTCAGTGCTCAGCTCTAATGGGAAAACAATGATCACGGAGTGAGGGAGGTCTGGCAACACAACAAACATAACGAGGGGTAATCTGAGATTCGATCCGACGAGTGAATTGCAGATATTTAAGCAACCCGTGTTCCCATCTTGATATTGAGTACAGAGAGGCGATGAGCAGGATTTACAATATGTAGGATTGTAATCACTCAAATATCACGATACCAACACCGTAACCGAGCAAATTGGTAGTGGCCATTATTTGGAGCCCCATCATGGGGTTCGAACCCAAGAGGTTCTTATCCAAAGTCGGTCGTTTTGTCCACAGAGGTCAACTCTGGCAGCCGAGGTGGTAAAGGTGTAATCGGCCGTATGGTTCAACTCCCTGCTTGACGCTTCTCTTTCAGAGCTCGTGCAGTGTGTTATTGTAGAATTTGTGTTTACTTACATATTGTATGCCCGTAATTGTATACCACCCCAAGAGCCGATATAGCGATCAGTGAATGGCGACAGAATCGTGGTAGAATGTACAAATATAGGACTTGTTTGGCACAATAGCATTTGACACATGAGCGTTAGAATCTGTAGTACCTATTTGGCGTATAGCATCTAAAACTGTAGTATTTGCTTGACTGGAGTGTCAGAATCTGTAGTACTTGCTTGATCGCTAGCATTTAAAGCTGTAGTATTTGCTTGACATGAGCGTTAGAATCTGTAGTACTTGTTTGATCGATAGCATCTAAAACTGTAGTATTTGCTTGACTAGAGTGTCAGAATCTGTAGTACCTGCTTGATCGCTAGCATTTAAAACTGTAGTATTTGCTTGACATGAGCGTTAGAATCTATAGTACCTGTTTGATCAATAGCATCTAAAACTGTAGTATTTGCTTGACATGATCGTTAGAATCTGTAATACCTGTTTGATCGCTAGCATTTAAAGCTGTAGTACTTGCTTCACACGTATAATCTGTAGTACCTGCTTGATCGTTAGCATTTAAAGCTGTAATATGTGCTTGACATGAGCGTTAGAATCTATAGTACCTATTTGATCGATAGCATCTAAACTGTAGTATTTTGCTTGACACGATCGTAAGAATCCGTAGTACCTGTTTGATTGCTGAATCTACAGCTGTCACTACGGGTAAACTACGGGTACTATACTGACTTCAAATGAATTACCGTCGTTTTATCAATTGGCAGGATGTTTTTAACAGGCTCGTAACATCACATGTAACATATTTTTGTCTGTTAATCAATTTGTGATATGATCAATGAAATGTGGGCTCGAGAACATGCATATTGCACAATTTTGTATGCATTGTTCACTTATTTTTTGTTTTTCAATCCTTGACCTCAAGGTACTGGTGCGTTGTTCATTGCTTCGTGTGAATCGCCAACTGTTAGCGAGGTGGATCCAAATGGCGCCGTCCAAAATGGCTTCGAAGCAACTACCAATGTTTCTGGGTGGACAGTAGGCCCTTTCACGAATGAGTCGTTTGAGTATGACTATTTTTCAAACAACCCGTTTGTACTCCGATGCCGTCTCATTCCAACCGGGATGGAGGTTATATTGGCCAACAGCTCTGGTATGTTTGTAGTAACAACTTCTTATTTACTTTCTTATATGCATGGTTAAATCAGACAGTAGGTATTGTAACTCTTTTTCTTAAACGTTTCCGAGAACAGTCAGTTAATATGTTCCATCAAGAATGGCATTCGACTCTCGAAAATAGTTCAAGGTATGATCTATATAGGTCCTTTAAGAGCCTTATCCAACCAGAAATATATTTATCTGTATTGACATCAAGAAATATCAGACGCACATTTGTTCAGCTCCGACTAAGTCTATTAGATTTAAGTATTAATAAAGGTAAAAGATTGTCTATAGAAAGAAATATGAGAATTTGTCCATTCTGCACTTCATCTATTGAAGATGAAATTCATTTTATATTTGTATGTCCATTTTATGATGATCTTAGAAGAAAATATATTTCAAGTAATTATCCATCAAAATACCCAACAATAGTCTTTGACTCGTTTCTTACTTCCAGAAATGAAACTGTTATCCGTAACCTTTCCCTATTTGTAAAACATGCTGTTGTCTTGAGAAATGATAGGTTATCCAAGTAATTTCATAATTGCCGCTACAGTTATGTATATGTATGTAACTCCTTGTATATGGGACGGAGGCCTTGAATACAATAAACTTGACTTGACTTGACTTGACTTGACACTCACTGAAATCTCAAATCAGCATGTGCAGACCTTAACCTAAATGTCTCCAATGACTATTCCACATACACCCCCACCCCACCCCACACCCACACACCCCATCCCCTCTGCTCCCTTTCCCTCTGACACAGGGATGGAAGAAGAGTAGTACCTAGCTACAACGAGTCATTTGTAGGCTGGCGTCAACAAGAGGCCACATGCCGTTGCTCTCTGTGTCGATGGCGTAAAATGCCCAGCAGTAAGCAGTAGGTGAATAAGTGCTGAGATATGTAACCGTAAGCGGTGTTGCGTCGTTCCTTGCAGCTGTACAAATGAGATGTGTTGCCCTTTTTATGAAAACGATCGTCTATTAAACTTTGGTCACGTTTGTTCACAGTGAGTGCATATCGTGTAAGTGGTCTTTCCTTTTCGATAGTTGCCCCATTGGCTTCGTCAGCATCTGGAACAGGCATTGCCTACTTTGAGCCAACAAATGAAGTATATGTTGCCATTACGCATGCGGACAACGCCGCACCAAATGGAATTTATGCCTTCAACAGGACCAGCTTTCCGAACGTCAGACTAGTTTTCTCGTATCCTGACGCGACTGGTAGCATTTACATATCTGGAGGGTACGTATATCTCACATATAAGAAAATAACACTTCAGTCGGACAACATATTTTCAGTCATTGATGGTGTTTGATGTATGCAGAGTTAGGGGGGTTTCCTTAGCAACTAATCTTATTTTTGTCTTTCTTTTGCACGATTTTGCATTACGTGAGCCGCACCCAAAGACCTCAAATTGTATATTGAAGTAAATGAATAAGGGAACGCACGTGTATATGGAAACAAATGTTTTATTGACAGCGCACTTTGTGAAAGCAATGTTAAAAGGTCACGCACACTACAACTGAATTGTCACTAACCCTGGATGAAATTCAGGATTACAGCCCTAGGAGTAACCTGCCACTCCTCTTGGAGAACTTGGTTGTAGCTGAACATCGACTTGACACGACATACAAGAACGTCCCAACGATATTCCAAGGGATTTAGATCTGGACTCTTTGATGGCCATGGTAAAACCCTGATGTTGTTTTGCGCCAGAACATATCTTCATACGCGAGCTGTATGTGGACGAGCGTTGTCGTGCTGGCACTTGAAATTCCCAACTGTTCAACGCTGGGAGGGAAAACCTACTGGCTGCAGCACTTCATCTCTGTAACGCACACCTGTTACCCTTCCATCTAATCGCACTAGATCAGTTCTCCGATCGTAGGTGATCCCACCCCACACCATCACCTATCTACACCCATATCGATCATGCTGCTGTACAGTACATGGGTGATGACGTTCGTGGAGATTTCGCTACACACGGATACGACCATCTTCCAAGTCCAAATGAAAGCGTGACTCGTCACTGAACATGGCATATCGCCAATGCCGTAAGTCTCTTCTCCGACGTCTGTATTCTGCAGAAAACTGAATTCCCGCAACTGGGCCACCTGATTTTAAGCCGACCGATTTGTGTCGATTTCTTACTGTACTGTTACCTATTCGTAATTGTTTTATTGCTCTGCTCTCAGTGTTTATTTTCAAAGCTTACTTGAACCGGTTTCGCAAGGAAATTGACAGTAAATGACAATCTTTACGTGCAGACGTTTCTTCTTTTTATTGGAACCACGATTACGTCTTATATTAAGGTCGCCTGTAACGGGGTATAACTTCCACGTCACGATATCACACTTTTTGACTTGTTAAAGTCACTTGCTGTCTGACAAATCGATATTCCACTGTTGACGCTACTGATTGCTCGCCATTTCTTATTTTCAGAAAGGTATCGGCGTGGCATGATTTTAAGGTTTTGAGTGTCTCGGAGTTAAAAATTGTTCCCACGCTTTCATACTCCTCATGCTTAAAATGCATGTGAAAACATGACCCCTAAGCATGCGTTTGGGTTCAATGTTTTCAATCCGTTATGGTTTAATACTTCCTCAAATATTTACAACATCATCGCTTTTCACATGCGTTCACTTATTCATTTCCCTCAGTATATACATATATCAGATATTGTTTCCTTGTTCGACCTTCTAAACTACGTGCGCAAATGAACGTTAAAGAATAACTGTTTTCCCTTTTTAAGAATATGGCTACCAATTTGGGTGATTTTCTCGGCTATAACACTTAACCTGTTTTGTTTGCAGTTATGTGTACATGCTTTCTGACCAGACTGTGTTAAGGATCAAAGAAGGCGAGAGTTCCTGGTCTACTGTAGTCGTTTGGTCGTTACCTCCCATTGCATTTGCAGTTCAAGATAGTGGTGAGTAGACTAAAGTAACAACAGCATCAGCAGGGGCAGATCCAGGGGATGGGGATTTATGTGGACCCAACATTCTCCAAAATCCTGGATCCGCCCATGATCAGATAACCATATATACAAGCACGCCAACGGATACAAATATCAATGAATACAATGCAGGGCCTCGTTTCTCAAAGCTCTCGTAAGCCTAAGATCTCGTAACTTTTCTCGTAGCATTCGAATCTCCTATACTGTAACATAGGAGGTACGAATGCTACGAGAAAAGTTACGAGATCTTAAGCTTACGAGAGCTTTGAGAAACGGGGCCCAGAGCAATACAAGGGTCTGAATGTGTACAAATACATTTTGTAAAACATTCGTGCTCTGTAAACAACCTACATTTATTTAGCGCCTCAGCAAAATTGCACTTCCTACTGAGCTGCGATTCCAATTCCAAATGCACAGTCATACCAACGTTACGTGAGTCAGTTTAAGTAGGTCGGTCATATGTTTCTGTGATACAGGTAACCTCCTGTTCTGCGAAGATGCTGGTGCCCTGTATCTGTACGAACCAGCACAAGGCATCTACCGGCAGCTGAAACAACCAGTAGAAGGGGAATCATGTTCATCAATCGCAGTCGGTCCAGACGGCTCCACTATTTACTACGCCGTACAGGGTTCAAAGTAAGGAAACATACCAATATCCATCCAATGAAATGTCCCATTTAACAGAGTTGTTGTACGACGAGGTGACTAAAGTAGACAGTTGTCAACGGGAGCACTGCTTCACTTCTTTGTTCAACATCGAAAATATCTGTATCTGCACGATTCGGATTTGGTAGACACATTTTCAAGAAAGGTTGGTTTGTACCTGTTTAACGACACACTCAGCAAACTCTATCTTTATGGCGGCGGTCTGTAAATAATCGAGTCTGGACCAGACAATCCAGTACTCAACAGCATGAGCATCGATCTACGCAATTGGGATACAATGACAAGTGTCAACTAAGTCAGCGAGCCTGACCATCCGATCCCGTTCGTCGCCTCTTATGACAAGTATGGGTTGCTGAAGATCAATTCTAATTCCGGATCTTCACGGGTGAATGGGATGATAGAAGTACTTGATGGCTGTTTTGTACATGTAATCTCTGATTAGAGTGGAGAATTTTCAGAGGTGTGTTGGGATATGAAATGTTTTCTTTGAGGAATTATAAGAATTTGGGGGGGAAGGGGGGTTGTATCACAATGGTCGTGGGTAACAGAATTACCACACGTACAGGTATATCCGTTATAGACAGTCACTTTTATAACGTAAGAGATTGTTTTTTACTAAAAATTGACCGGAAGGCGAGGTTTCCGGATATCTGGGGTCCGGGTATCCGAGGTCTCACTGTACATTGGTCAACGAAATCACCATATGCAGTCACTAGCTGTACGTATGTGTGTTTGCGATATCATTTTAATTTAGACTATCGCCTACGCCAAATGTAAATATTGCAATACCTTTGGATTAGGGTTTGATGTATGTTTTATCGTTCCAATAATGATAAGCATTACCTTGCCTCAATCAGATGTACTTGAAAAGTCTGTTCAGCTGTACAAGGATATTTTTGTTTCAGTGTGATCGAGGTTTTCAACACCAGCGCACCGTTGGATCCTCCTAGTACCTTGGAAATCGCTTCGAACTCCTCCTGTCCGATTCTCCTGCTGGACCCTCGAAACCCGTAAGTGGCTTTTAATATTAACAGAACACAATATGTGCTTATTAGCAACACAGTATCAACAATTTCATTTGTCCATCAACAATTAGTAATAATAATGAATTTTTTTCAAGTGTATTTTTAAAGGATTAATCACCAAGTCGACTGTTGCTGGTTTCAGGATCATCAAAAGTGTGTATTCCCATTTTGGACCTCTAAATTACTGATACTATATTTTTCCTCATTCCATGTTTCAGCTGAGCGAGATTCCAGTAGGGTAAGTTTAACTTACGTTACAATCTAGATTTTACGCCGCTGTTGGCAATATTCAAGCGAGGGACACCAGAAATGGGCTTCACACATTGTACCCATATGGAAATGGATACCGGGTCTTCTGCAATCCTGAAAGTGAAATGTGTTTACTTTAACCTGTTAAGAACATTAACATAAGTTAAATATAGTTTCAATTATCGATTCCAGCCCAAGTCGTAAGGGAAAATAAGTCTTTCATTAATTGTATCAAGAGCAAGCTAAATGAATGCATATGTCCCAACATACGTACGTACATACATACATACATACATACATACATACATACATACATACATACATACTCTGTGTGTCTGCGTCTCGTTGGTGCGCGCATGTGGTGTCGAATGCAATTTATCGTCCATTCTGCATTCTTCTTTTCAGATCGAGAGAGGACAACGCATACAGAGGGAATCCATGTTTCTGTAACCGGTTACCAATAAAATTTGTTTGTACACTTGTACAATATCTGACAGATTTTTTTATCGTCGTCGTTGATGGTGAACAGAAACCGAGTAAGGGCTCTTTTCTAAATGGCATGTGCCCATTTAACTCATGTCTCATATTTAACGAACGCTATGAACAGCATTTCAGTTCAATCACAACGTTGGCATCAGCCTGATGTGACATCAACCAATGGTGCACAACAACGTTTCACAGTGGCTGATAAAAATATGCCTTTGGCATGTTTAAAACCCTATGATGGATTGTTACCAGATGTTTCTAATGATTTTGGGAAGGATTATGTCTCTTTAGGTCGCACGTTTACCACTTGGACACGACTATACTTTTCTGATATATTAGCATGCTTTCCCGAGAAATCGATCTTTGGGCATTGGCATTCGTGACCAACTCGTGTTATTCCGAGACAAGCCAAAAAGCGACTCTGGAAGGGTTTCATACTGGCTCATGAACATCAGAACTACTTTAAACAAGAACGATAACTCTATTCCTGTTTGATTGTCATGGTACTTAATATCACGTAGCACTCGTATACTATATTGCTATATTTCCCTTTTTTATATATTTAATTGAAAGAAGTAAACCTCTAAAACAGCAACAACTAAAAAAAGGATGATAATATCTGTTAAATACATTCTAGCGTTAATATTACCAGGTCTTCACGTTATGTTTACAAATGTGTGTTTCAAAATAGGGTTTAAGAATCACAGATGGGATTTGTGTTTCTGAATATGCAAATACATTAATCTCTTATTCAGAGAGAGAGAGAGAGAGAGAGAGAGAGAGAGAGAGAGAGAGAGAGAGATTGAGAGAGAGAGAGAGAGAGAGAGAGACATACACTATTATTTTTTGGAACTCCAGTCGATCTATAATCTTATTTCCTAAAAATGTTGGAGAGCGCACGTACAATCTCCATAAACTACCCTTAAGTGGACCGATGAGAGACGTTATGTACACAAACGCACAAGCGTTATTATAAACTTCACATGAGCCATTACAATTATGTTAGCAACGTTCTTTGTACTTTCAAGATGACGCTAATTATATTTTTTCAGGATTTTTAAAAATAATGAAAAATATCCTTTAACGATTTTAATGCTCGGGTATGTTTTTATCAAAGCACCGTTATCATTACGCGCGTTCTGATTTGTTTGGCATTTTTTTCGCAGATAAAACAAACGTTTTCTGGTCAGAAAATACGATAGTTATAAGGGAAGTGATCATTATCATGTAAGTGACAGATTGCTATATCAATGCTAAATATGAAGACAATAAAATACAATATTACATTGCCCGAATGGCCGGTGTGATTTCCCTCGATGCCAGCTGCCGAGCAGACTTTAGGGAACAGCTTTTCAAGCGTGTGGATACCCAGTTTCTGTTGGGAGAACCGGATCCTATTCTCGCCGTTTGGCGCTGTTGTGTTCGGTGCTTCCGCACTCGTACATCGGGTTTCATAGGATTAGCCATCCAGTGATACTCGTATGTTTCCGGGTGTGATCGAGGAACGTGATCAACTTACCCGCCAAATCTGACAGGTGGCAATTTGCAGATCAATACGAGACACTGACGACTACTGACGCACTTCGCAGAACTTATAGAAACCCTTGATCTCCCCATCCATCGACGCTTACGAAGCAAGGTTAGCGCCTTTCCCTATCACTAGGCTTTGACAACAGCGCCAAGGCACATCTGTAAAACGGTCCCTCCGACGGGACACTTTTCAGATACAGCCGCAGATGTTTGATGAAATATCTTAACGTTATCGGGTTGTGCATATTGACGAACTTTCCTATCGTGTAAACAGAATAGCGTTAGGGCATTTTATCCGTATCGGTTGAATATATCACATACAACGTTTAAGTAGAGATATGACAAAATGAACGAATGATGCTCGTATTATATTTGTTCCTATTCCTTTACGAATAAGTCATTTCGTTTTAGCGTCAAGTGTTGCTCTGAAGCTTGAAAACGTGGGTACTTTATCATCAAAAAAAGTTCACATCAAATCGTTTATATTCGTCTCTCAGAAAACGCCAAATACCACTACATATGTTCTTCAAGGACAAGGCAGGATACGGGGAGTAATCTTGACGGCGTGTTTCACAAACAAATAGGCTCATCCAAAAATCAAGTACTTCACCGCATATGTCAACCGTTTGAGGTGGGACAAGGCATATCTTTCACTGGTCTGCATTCATTCTGTCCACACTCGAGTATTCCTTGCCACAGCCCAAGTATCGTAAATTTGAACACACCATCGTGTGTTTTTAGCGGTGTTTGTTGGGATGCGAGTCCTTTGGAAATGCTGCAAGTCAATTTCAGTCACAAGGTCACCAAAGCGAGCGGCTTCTTGTTTCTTCGTTAATTTGAAATCCTCCTTGTCGTCGGGATCAGTTGCATGCGGCGACGAGTCAATTTGAGTTAAAACATCGGCCGTCCACTCTTCAAACTCCATGTTTTAAGTTCAGGTCTCTTACACAGAAGATGAGGGTGGAAAAGGAGAGAGATGCAAGAAAATGGATTTTTAACTAATCATGATCTTGAAATCCATTCAAATGAATGTAAAATTATTTATGATATACAAGAATATCAAAACTCGACCGGAAATTTAGTAGAAGTAAGTTACATTCATGGTTTCCTCGGTATATCGGTCAATATCCCTATTGTTTTAGGCATGGAGACTCCTCGGCTTCGCCTCGGAGGCATCTATTTGTAAAGATGTCGTGTCAAGACGCCGACCTTTCGATTTTCCACTAGTCTAAGGACGCCGACCAACGGTTTCCTTTGAAGGTTAGGTTCTGATTAGGCGTTGCGAATAATCTACTCTAGATGTTTTGATAAGGTGAACTCGTCGCACAAGGTGAACATATCGCAGTGGAACGCAATTGAACCACCACAACTCAGATGGGGCAAGAACCAAGAACCACCTGCAAGGGTGGCATTCACGTCTGAAGGCTCACCAAAACATCTTCGAGGTCGTGCCGATCCTGTCACCAAAACGGAAAAAAAAAGAAGAAATACAGGGTCTTGGAGCGACGACTGGATGACATCTGTCACCAGCTCAGACAAGGAACACTGTCCGTAAGACAGTTTGCTGATTTAGCATTCCACCTGTTGCATTTGGGTTAAAATCTGTGGATCGATCCCCGTGAAACAAATTGGTGCTATAAATATATCATGAATACGCATTGGATATGCGATGTATTTATTAAAAATGTCGCGTATGTACTTTTGTGAATCATTGTAAAAAACGTTAAAATCTGTCAACTGAGTTTGTTGACGAGTACTTCAAATGTGGAAATAAACTGATAGAAATATATACTGTTGTCGTCTTCTCATTAGGTGTCCTCTCATCCACATAATCCGGATTATCCTCTTCTAACAACTCGTTGATCCTTCATTGTCCTTGTAATCCTTTATTAATTGGCAAAATGAAACTAGTCTCAGGGCGCCGATATTTCTTTTCCACTCAACCGTGAAGTGTGGTCGAAAGGTCGGCGTTATGAGCCTGAATCTTTCTAATTCGGATTTCAAATTAGGACAATTCAATATTATAAAGGGCTGTCAACAACTGAAGGTAGATCACAATACTTTGGACCATGGGGACTTACAGTACATCAGCCACTGGCGATTGTATTGATATTTAGCCATTATAAAACAACAAATATTCTACGACTAAAAAGCCTTGGTAGAGCTAGATTGACTCTGAACGTTTCCGGACTTACGTACCCTCTCAGGAGGACAATCATTTTACAGTATTTTAACCCCCTCTGATGATACAGCCACGAACTATCGCTTTGCTAATTTATTCTACCAATTAAAACACGTCATGTATCTATTTTCAAAACATACAAATTTATCAATTGAATCCATTTCCTTTTAAAACTCAATGATTAAACGATAATTAACATTAGTAAGTTCCTTAACTGTATCATTTACTGTTTTCACTACGGCAAGGGGCGTGTGGTGACGAATGTCATAAAGGCCTTTGAATAACGGGTTTTCCGAGCATAAAATAATATAAACACAAACCATGGTCTGTTTGTGAATCCTGAGGGGCAGTGGGGTAGCCTAATGGTTAAAGCGTTGGCTCGTCACCCCGAAGGACCGGGTTCGAATCCCCACATGGGCACAATGTGTGAATCCCATTTCTGGTGTCCCCCGCCGTGATGTTGCTGGAATATTGCTTAAAGTGGCGTAAAACCAAACTCTGTCAGTCAGTCAAACCGGGTCAAACTGACAAATGAAACACATAAGTGCGTTTTGGGGCCCTGGCATGCTGAATGAGAAAGCCTTAGACCCGCATTAACGTTGCAACATTGCGGTTGCTCTGTGCTGATAAGACAAGAATATTTAAACATTCTTGCGGAAAGTATGCTCACATGTTTCATTTCAAATAGGTCAATCAGAACAACGCATCAATGAGTGAGTGAGTTAGTATTTAACGTCACGTCGGCAATATTTCAGCCATATCGTGACGAGAACATTTGACATTAAGAAATAGAATATATATATAGATATTATAAAAACCTGCCGACGAAGGACAGTAAAAATACTAGATAATCACAGATATGAATCTAAAACTAGCAAACAAAGCTAAAATATTCCAATGAAAGAAGACAATACAATGTAAAAATGGGCTATAGATCGCCAACACTAGAAGGTAGATCTCCAAACTAGGGACCATGGGGACTTACAGTACCTTGGCTACCTGAATGGACCCTAGTTGGATTTACACCATCCCTTCAGCTGCTGGCGATTGTAAGGAATGTTAGCTACAATTAAAATTACAAGAATGCTACGTTTAAAAATCCTGGCAAGTTTAAATAGACTTTGAAAGTTTTGGGACTTACATACCCTCTCAGGAGGACAATAATTTTACGCTACGTCAACCCCCTTTGAGGGTACAGCCACTAACAATCTCAGTTACTAATATAAACTACCAACAATAAAATACTTAGCTATTTACAGATCAGTCGACAAATCTAATTCTTTTAAAAATTCAACTATTAAATGATAATTAACATTATAAAAAAGATCCTTCAATGTTTTGACATTAAAATACTTATCCCTTGTGATGGAATATTCAACACAGTCAAGCGGGACATGCTTGACTGTGATTCTTTCATCACAAGGGAAGGATCACAAAACGGAGGATCTTCGCCTTTCAATAAATATTCGTGAGTATATCTGGTATGGCCAATGCGACATCGTCGCATAATGACCTCTTCAAATCTGGACTGACAACCCAAGTAGGTGTAACCAATGTAGGGTTTTATTGCATGTAATTTATTAATACGTACTTGGGTGTCCCACTTCTTCTGCATTAGACCGCGGATGTATGTTCTAATGCTGGCTTTGTAATCAGAATATGGAATTAGAAGTGGTGTCACAGATTTGTTGAGTGCTGCCTTAGCAGCAAGATCGGCCATTGTATTCCCAGAAATGCCAACGTGGCTGGGTAACCAACAAAAGACGATGTCGCATTGGCCAGTAGCAAGTTCATTGTACAATTCAATAATTTCTAATAAAAGTGGATGTTTGCAAGAAAGATTTTTAATAGCCTGAAGACACGAAAGAGAATCTGAAAAGATGATATATTGTTTATATTTACGATGTTTATTAATATATTTAAGAGCTGTTAAGATGGCGTTTGCTTCTGCTGTGAAAATAGAGCTGTTATTTGGTAGTCGAGAAGATATTGTTTTGGATCCAATGACAGTGGCACATGCCACCGCGCCACCATCCTTGGACCCATCTGTAAATAAGAATTTATATGTTTTATATTTATTTCTTAATTGACTAAATTCCTTTTTTATACTGTAATTCATTTGTTTCTGATTTTTTAAATGTAGTTAATGTTAGGTCAACTTCAGACCCAACCAATTGCCAAGGCGGAGAAGAAAGAAAACGGCACCAAGGATACTAGGAGGGTGTACTCAAGCAGAAAAAATCTTGAAAAGATAAATCCCACCAGATTGGCCCATGAGCCACCGCCTTCTGGGCATTAAGACTCTAGGCAAAGTTCATGATAAACATGTTACAAAATTAGTGTAAAGGAACAAAGGCTGCCAAGACCGAAATTTCAACAATTCCAAATCAAATTTTGTGCAATTACATATAATCAATGCACAGGGCTTGGCGTGACCAGCCGATTGATAGAACCGGGCCAGTTCTACCTCCCGTCTAGGTGAAGTTAGGGCCGAAGTGGTGTGTTGGGCAAAGGAACACTGTTCCTGGAACCAGTGCCCCCAACCACCAGACTCCCTTCCTCCACCGACACAGGGGCGCAACCCACGGCAAACGGGTTGGTGGACCTAATATCCCCCCGGGTCCACACCGGGGGGTTGAAGGGCGCTTAGCGTTACCCAGCACCCACCACGAGGAGGTGGCCCTTCATGGGTGCCAACAACGCATCAAAATATCGTGAGTGTGATTGCAACAAATAGGAAGCACGTTTACGTGAAACTTGGCCTGTAACGATAAACATTCTCTTCTGAATAGATTACTGTTGGTCACGAGCTACGGTGTATAAAAACAAGGGCTGAGTTAACTAGGCATTCATTCTCTCATTATGAAGGTTGCATTTCTGACACTCCTTGTCTCTGTTCTTCTCATTTGGGGTAGCGTATGTCGGTGAGTTTAATTGTTGAAAATTTATCATGCTCCAGTTATTACTCCTGTGATTTGTATGGACTCTATGGGGCTTCCCACAAACACACTTCTTGAATAGTGTTGACCAGACAAACAAACAGGACATGTGATTTCTTGTGATGTAGACACTACCTTATAGTGGTGATTGACTCATGAAGTATTAGCTCGGTGTATTGGAATGGATGTGTTCAATGATTTCACTAAAATTGTTTGAGTGTCTAGCAATACCAAGGACGTTTGGTTAAGAATTATTTTAACAAACACTTTGAAGGGATAACGTGCTGACAACACTGCCAAAACTAAATAAACTAAAACTTAATACAAAACGAGTATGATGGACTCTTTAGAGGTGTACATCCTAGTGGTGTGACGATTCATCGATACGCATCGATGCATCGATCCATGGGCCGCCGATACAGTGAATCGATACAAACTTTTACATTGTCGTATATCCCGATACGATACTTAAAATCGGCAACGATACATCCATGTTTAACTTTGGATATTGCCGAATCGCGATATCTGTCAAGAAAAAAGACTTACTTTTGTTTGATGATTAAAATATATGCCTACTTATTTTCCCTTCATAAGTCAACGTTTTCAAGGAAATTCTTGCGTCAAGAACTGTCAGACATAGCGCCCGCATGTTATTAACATTCACAAAGTCCGTGTATAAACTTAATTATCTCGTTTCCAAATGAACATTGAAGAACACTGGCGGAATTTGACGAAATACTTAAAACTGGCTTAGTTTTGATATTATGATGTTTTATAGTTGCTATTAGAATTACGGATTTTAGTATCATGATACGTATCGTATCGCGACCCTGGTATCGGGATTCATATCGTATCGCAGCTTCAGTGGACGATACTTTGCCAATATATCGTCGTGACTAAAATTTTAGTATCGTCGTGTATCGTATTGCAGGTTGTACGCCAATACCAGCACTAGTACATCCGTGATCGTAAATGTTACCAGGGGGAGTGTTAAGCCCATTTCTGGTGTCCCCCGCCGTGATATTGCTGGAATATTGCTAAAAGCGGCGTAAAACTAAACTCAGTCAGTCAGTCAGTACCAGGGGGACAATTTAACCACTACTGCCGTGATGATTCTTACATCTGTGGCCTTCTTCACGTTTCGTGTGACCTTCCATAAATTTACATTTTGTTGCATTGAAGCTGATGCTCAGTGTAGAGGCAGTTGTCACAGCGACCACGACTGCAGTCACTGCATTAGCCTTTGTAACAATGGATTCTACTGCAGCCGACGTCCAGATCAACCCTCTGGGACTTGTTCGTGTCTTTAGTAAGAGCAAGTGAATACATGAATGTATTATTTCACTCTTTCGAAGTGGTTCAGATATAGGATAAAGTACCCACGAGCTGAGTATGGAATCGTGAGACCTTTCAAGCCCAATTCTGTTATCGTTTATATATATCTACTCAAGTACATAGCATCAGGCATCAGGTGTTCATGTTGAGATAAGGTAAAATACGTCATAAGGTTGTGTTGAGTACCGACAGGAAATGGCCACAGGCCGTCCATCTCGTTGGAGTTGATCATGAAATCCTGGAACTGTTTGTTTCAGATGATGTACACTTGGAAGAGATGCTGACAAGGCTGATACCTTGTACTATGGTTCAATAAGTTTTATGAGCGAATGTTTTGTCCTGTGAAAGTGTTTTCTATGTAAGTGAGGCCTTTGTGTGGTTTTCTGTGACGATGTATAAATTTTGAAAATAGTTTCCTGCTTTTTGAAATAACACCTCTCGGTCATTTGCTGGCAATACAGCAAAGAAATCCAGGATTTGCTCTAAATACTAACCAGAAAATCCTTATCCTTTAAAAGGCAACGATGGAGGCACCTGAGTAAACTAAAACAAATAGTGAGAAGGACGTGAGATGATTTGGTGGTGTGTGTGTGTGTGTGTGTGTGTGTGTGTGTGTGTGTGTGTGTGTAGGGTAGGTTAGGATGATTTCAAGAGCATCACAATAGCCATACCTCCGTGTATCAGAGACTTGCTTCTATTAGAGATCGGTACTCGCATAGCTAAATTCGGTACTCTTATCTCCAAAATATGACAATTCATATCAAAGGTCTGTGTCATGTCTAACCTTGTCTGGAAATGAAGTACTAGTGTCGGGCGGAGGAAACATGGTCCTATATATTGCTTCTATTTTATGGTGAGTGGTAACGATTCATCAGAAGATGACATAACCCTTCTTATTTGTAAAATCATGTGAATCACACCCCTTCAAAGAAATTCACCAATCCCTGGCACCTAAGGGCGGGTGGGTTCGCACAGTGATTACTAAAACAATTTAACAAGTAAGCTCAGCGCTCAGTACTGTTACTGCACACGCCGCTCCAACAGATATCTAGCAAACGGCCCTTCCCTAAATCTCTGGAAAAGCTAATAGTGCTACTAAAATGGAATGGATTTTCCGAAGCTGTAGTTATGCACTGAGCTAGTACAAGTGTGCTGTCTTACGTGTAAAATTGCTTTGAATTGAAAGTGTATAAGTTTATAAAGTTTATAAAAGTAAAAATCACATAATGTGTTTAAATTAGAGATTTATAGAAAACTCGATTTCCGCATTAACTATGAAGTAAAGCGGGACAATTATTTCGGATTACCCACATGGTCACGTGGTTCCTACTTTGCTACAGCTATGTTCATTGGTCATTTGTAATTGCCAAAATACAAAGAGACTAAGTAGCATTGACTGAAAGTTCATTTTGAATAAGCCAATTCTATAAGTTGACCTGAAAGACAAATTCAGCCTGCAACTAGTAAGACTTGTGACAATACTGTCGAGAACCCTAAATCCTATTGGCAACTCCGCAAAGACGTGACCCCCAGTAGCAATACATTGAATAACCGTAGTACTTACCTGCAATAGTATGGTGAGCTTAAAGGCACACTATCACGCCACACATCTCTACAAATCAATATTTCATTTCTCTCATTAATGCTAACTGCATGTTGTATCAGCCACCAGCGAAGCTACCATATAATTTACTCCGAAAAAACTACATGTTAAGATTACAATATGAATTATAACAAGTTCGAATGAATTAATACAACGTTGCATTAAATTGACTCTAGCGCCCTCTTCTCAACCGAACGCCATAGAGTTATGTCCCTTGGAACGCTCTTTACGAATATCCTATAACGCAACTTTTGATTGAAGCCAGTTCGGCAAACGCCGACAACACCGCGTGCGACAGTTTTCTATGTACGGAGCAGTCGTTTACATTCCATATATGGCAAGTGTTATCTATTTGGAAGCTCGCCTCAAAGTTTCATGATCAGTTATCGATTTAAGTCGTAAGGGATAATAAGTCTTTTATTGATTGCATCAATAGGAAGCTAAAATGAGTGCATATGCCCAAATACACACACACACACACACACACACATATTCATATATATTATAGACCCAAATATTGTGGAAAAAAGCGTGACATTGTGCCTTTAAGCACCTACTGCAATAGGGCCCGTAAGTCTCGCGAGGCGCTACTTCCGCTACTAGATTTCCGGTGACAAGCGAAAACGCAAGAACCAGTTGTGGTGCCAAATTGCGCGACCGCCTAATATATATATATATAATCTTTTATTCCTCCATAGTGAAGAGTACAGAAAGAGACAATATTTATGCACTTATTTCAGGATTTTCATGCGCATTAGAGCCAATACCACGTTTTCTTAATCAGTCAAATGCAAGAGTCACAATGAGTCACTGGAACACAGCTTTGTACATCATGGTGATGTATTTTATGCACAGAGTGGAAAACTCAATCAAGTCCTCTTTGATCAGAGGAAAGTCGGTTGTACACGACAACAAGCACTCTGTAAGTTCATTTGGGTTCATGTTGTGAAGTTTTACGCTGAATTCGATTGGCCCAACATTGATAAGGCCTGTCCACAGTTCGTCCCGAGTTGCATCTGTGTATCCACACACAACTACGGCGTGCGTGAGGGGGTCATCGTACATCATCCCACACCGATGACACAGACCTGCTTCACATAGGTCTCTCACTGTAGCACAGGCTTTGATGACAAAGTTAGCTTGCCGTCTGAGTGATGCATCAAGCAATGACACCTTCCATGCAGGGTGGACTTCAAGCTGGCGATGTATCCGCTGGAACTTGTGAAGATCAGAGTCATCTGCCAACCGACTGTTCCATTGTGCTACATGATACTCTCTGACTGAAGTCTTCACTATTCTCCTCCACTTCGAACGCCCTAGGAAGGACCCTGATTCTAGGAATTTTTCCAAGTGACAATAGAGTAGGTACTTCTTAAGCACCCTGACTACATCAGGCACATATCCAAACGATGACGATGAGACGTTGTGCAAGTAGCCCATCAACCGGGATATGAACAGCTTGTGAGGTAGATATCTGTGGTCCATATTCAAGAGACCACCCAGGAAACACAACTTCCGCTAGTCTATAACTGCCTCTAGAGGCAACACTCCAAGGAGTCCAAGACAACTATCAGTTCGAGTGGTACGAGGCAAGTCTTGGATTGATTTAATGACGTGTCTGTAAGATCTCTCCAGAATTAAGATCTCAACTTTGGAAAGGTTAGCCCACAGTTCCGACCCGTACAGGGCTTTGGGAAGAAACACACGGTTAACAACTGTCAGGCTGATGATTGGGTTTGTAAACCGTGGGTGAAACCCACAAGCTGTCAGTGATCTCACACCGGACCGCAAGGAAATGGCAGCTAGCGTCACATGCTCTATGCTTGACATGTTTCCTGACAAGACTATCCCAACATGGCGGATTGATTCCTTCCACGGGAGAGGTTGGTCATACAACCTGACTTCAACCTGCTCTAGCTGCTGAGATCTCGGCCGGTATGGAAAAGTGACAATTTCACTCTTGGAGGAGGACAGTACGTATCTCCAGTCGTTGCTGTATTCCTCCGAAATCCTCACCATCGATCTAAGGGCAGAGAGCCTTGATGAAATGAGTGCTACATCATCTGCTTGAGTGGGAGAACACACGCTTAAGTCCATCACGACAGCGCCGAGATTCGACTCAGAGAGTTTCTGGAGTAGGAGTTTATGTACAGCAGGTACAACTTCCTGACAGCACACCACCTTGTCTGATACCCTGCATCATGGGGATAGGCCTAGAGCACATTGAGTCAAGGAAAACTCGACACATCATTCCCGTGTACATGTCGTCAAGAACAGTCCACAAGGAGCCTTTAACTCCACACTCGAATAACTTGTATTTGAGACCACTGTGCCATACTGTATCAAAGGCCTTTGATGTATCCAGGAACACAACATGGGTATCCTCCTTCCGCTCGTGGTAATGGCGTATCGTCTCTTGCAAGTTGAAGGATGTGTGAAGGGCAAATAACTGAGATTGGTATGCCATTTGTTGTGGGTGAGGGAAGGTATCAGATTGATTAAGTCCGTCCAGTCGAGACAGGAGCACCATCTCAAACACTTTTGACAACACAGGGGAGAGTGATATGCCACGGTAAGAGTTCGGGTCTTTCTTTGATTTATTCCCACCTTTGTACAGAGGCACCAGGATGCTCTCGTGCCAAGCTGTCGGGATATGTCCGGATTCAAGAATGATGTTGTAGAGGGTTGCCAAGTGAAACATCAAGGTTCTGTCACCATACTTTAGGTGCTCGTACACGATCTTGTCAGCACCACCAGCTTTATTGTTCTTCAGCTTGGCACAGCACTCAGCGACTTCCAACTCTGTGAATTTCATTGGCTGTGGATCACGTTCTTCCTTGCATTTAACGCGGATCTCCTCAACTAGGGATTCTATCTGCTCACAGAAGGAAGAGTTGAAATTGTCGTGGTCTTTGGCAGCATATACATCCTGAAAATGGTTAGCCCAAGCATCAAATATAGCCTCTGGATCACTGTGCATATGAGTACCTTTCTTTAGCTATAATATATTTTTGACAACCAATGCAGTTCTATCGCTAAACGTGTTTCTTTTCAGTATCGCGGACAGTGTTTGTCACAAAACATATTTCGGGAATCAATGACATGGTTAACGTAAAATGCATTTGAGTAATATGCATTTATATTGAATTAATAAAACTATTAATTAATATACTGCAATTCATAAAGCAGCCATGTGTTACCAACTTTATCAAGTTGATGTTCTATTCATATTTGGCCACATTGACTCTGTCATTTCCCTTTTCAATAAAAGTATGTAATTCCAAATTAGAATATTTTTGTTTGTTTAATTTGTTATTTATTTTCTAAATACATTTGTTCTGCATCAGCAATATTTTGCCAATTTAAATATATTTATATTTGTTAGGAACTATTTGAGATCAAATAGTTTCTAACAAATATCAATATTGATATGTGCAAAATAGTTTTTAATTTGGAATAGTTACAAAATATTCAATAGAGACAATTGGCTTTATGCAATGTAAAATGCATGTGTATAAATACTTGAGGTACTAATATAAGCACTATGTAAACTAGTTGGTAGGCTTAACAATTTTACTCTTTTCAAGTCCAAGGGATGACTGTATGCCAGTTCAGGTGACAGAATGACTCAAAGATACATGAAATAAATTGTTTGTTGTTTTGCAAATGTGAAAGAAAATGCATTATAAATTTTACTTTGGATAGATGACAGGGATCTGCATGTGTCAAATTGTTTCTTTGCCATGCTGTAAATATACTGATAATGATATATTGAATACAGGGATTGGGATGGAGACCTTCGACATTTTCAGGATTATTAGCCATTTTCTGAATTTAGAATGGGCCACTGCCCTTGTATCAATAGTAAACTTCAAAATTTTAATGGGGCATTTTTCTTCTAATGTGCAAAATGGCCACTGTCTTTCCCAATGCCTGGAATAAATAGCAGTTCTTGTAACATTATAATTTTTTTTATAAATATATGAACTTTCCCATTTATGATGACGTTTTTATTCACACAAGAAGTCATAGTGTCACGAATCAATCAACAGCTCGACAAAATAACCTTGATGACATGGTTACAATTATTTCGGTTACTACTGTCAGATATTCAAAACAAAAATGTGAAAACCCTCAGCCATATGAATATTCATCATGAAGCAATTATTTATCAAATTATGTAAACATTATTTTAGAGGTGATTTATAAAAACTGGTTGTTGCACAATATTTATTACACTTTGTACTGGATGTCTTGGAGTGAGTGCACACTGTACTATGATCTAAAGTACATGAGTGTTACTTAGTTCTTGGTTATGCAGGGGTGAGGTTCTGCTATGCTGTAAGCAAAATATGAAGCAGCACACAACACCTTCAAGTCACAATTGGCAAAAATGCAAGACCAAATACACTCAAAATTTGGAGTAATCACTCAAAGATATTTCCTGTATTGTAAAATATACTAATCAATACATGGGGAAACTAAATGTGCATATATACTATGTCATGACTGTAGATTCTGCAGACACTGGCTGATAGCAGCATGAGTATGATTACTTGTCATGTATTGTAATATAGTGTTTTTCACCCATATTTAGTAACTTACATATTCCAAATATTCTGCCGATGAGGCCAAGGTTGGTAACTGGCATTCCATATTTTCCACTATACAGTTAGACCAATATGTTTTAAAATAATGGATAAGAATAATGTGTACTGGTTATTGTGCTATGAACCAGTGTTGTAATCTTACAGCAAATAAAAACAAAGAATTTCATATTTCAACAAAATTCCATGTCATGTAGAATCACATGCCTATGCCATTGATTAAGTTTAACTTTTCATTGGAAAGCATGTTTTTTTCATGGAAACTGGAGTAGTAGGGTAACCTAGTGGTTAAACTGTTGACACTCGTCACACTGAAGGCCCGGGTTTGATTCCCCACATGTGTGCAAAGTGTGAAGACCATTGCTGCTCTCCCCAGCATTATGTTGCTGGAATATTGCTAAAAGCAGTGTAAAACCCAACTCTCTCACTTGGAAACCTTTGCTATATACACTGAAAATCTAATCTCCTACATCCATCGTTGTATATTTACTGTCAAATCAATATCATGGCTAAAAGCAAAAATCTTCCAAACCATTCAATTTGTGCTTGCTTTATCCACACTTAAAAAACAATAAACAAGTTTTAGAACTATTCTGCAAGTTTATTCCCAAGACATAATTACTCGTAACATATCAAACATTCTTTGCATTTCCCAGATGCTAAACCTGAAAAAATACTGTAACAGTATCATCTGGAATACAAATGTTCTTTCATGGTCACTCATCTAAATTCTCACTGAATTATCTGAGAGTCCCAAGATGTCACAAGACTTTCCAAAACACCTTGCTGGTTACAAGCATTTCCTGTTCCAGCAAGTTTCCAAAGGATGATGTGTAGAGCTTTAATATGTTTTATAACTGTATATACAACACTTCAATGACTTGCCGTTTCTTCATTTGCAATGTATATTGCTTGACCACCAGATGTTAAAAGAAATCTGAAGATCTGTTTCAGTTTGTGTTGCTCTTGATGCCAATGGTAATTGTGGTGATAAAGAAATCTATTCCTCCTTCTTTCTCCTCTTAAAGATATGCATCTGTTCCAACTGAAAAAAAATACATAACACACGTTAGACCAAGTATGATATACTAAATAAAATGTAAACACTAAAACAGTTCCTTACAATGTTGACATCAAGCATGTGGATGTTATGTTTAACTGAACATGCTGCACCATAACCAAATGCTAAATGGGGTTGTAATAATACATTAATCAAGCTCATATTACAGAATACATTTGTGAGAGACACCTATTCAGAGCTATTGGTATCAATCAAAGTGTGGATATAATCATCATTGTTTACGCACTATTAAATTATTATTTAATTCATTACATTTATTTTTTTAGAATTACACCTGGATTTTCATTGCACATTAAGTTATCTTCTGGATAATTCCAACTGCAAGATACTTTACTTATTAACACAGTTTTTTGGGTACACATGCATTATACTGGATACCTGCCTGTCCTATTTTATTAGGTCCCCTCTCCGGGGGGACAATAAAATCCCACTGTAAGATATCAAATGCAATCAAACGATTAACTAATCTGCATATATGTCAACTCCACCCTTATTGTGCGTGCCATGCTTAAACAATACCAGCCTTTAAATCAAAACAAAGAAATCCATGTAACAAACTTACCTCGACTAATGAACAGGACCTGATGAATGGGCCAGCCTGAAGACGACGCTGTGACAACTCTGCATCTGTTTGGCAAATATTCACGTGCTGTTCATGCAACATTGCCTTAGTGCTTTAGCAGTCCATAGTCTGTTACATGGCATAGGTTTATGATTCACACAGCCAGTGTCGAGTATGATTATCCACGGCATACCCCATGTAACAGTGTTATCGCCATTGAGGAAAAACGTTGTTTGTCACCGGAAGTACTAAACAACGTAATCTCTCGCGAAGTGCCGTGACCTACTTACGGGCCCTATACTGTGACACGTCCCTGTGCATAGCGCCAATACTCAGAAGAATATTATATACCTGTAATACTGCGACGATCTCAAGCACTTACTGCAATACTGCGATACGCCCCAGTACTTAGCGCCAATACTGCGAAGAACACCATACCATCAAAACTGTGACAAATCCTAGTATTTTGTTTGTGTGTTTGATGTTGAACGCCGCGCTCAGCAATTGTCCAGTTGTCTGTTAATATCCGAGTCTGGACCAGACAACCAAGTGATTGACATCATGAGCATCGATTTATGCAATTGGGATACAATGACGTATGTCTGCTACATCAGCGAACCTGACCACCCGATCCCGTTAGTCGCTTCGAACGACTTGGGTTGCTGAAGACAATTCTAAGTCGTTGCGAGTACTTTACGTCAATACCATGTAGATCCCCAATACCTACCGCAAAAATATCATAACTCCAGTACCTAGCTCAATACGGACAGAAACAAACACATGTATTTGACACAGCAGTTTCATTAATTTACATGGCAATGTTTACACCAGAATATTCCATGAGAATTTGTCGAATATGTCGAATTTTATCGTATTTCCCCATCTGATCATCCCTGATGGCAGTACGTGTATATACTATACAACCCATCAAAAGTTTAGACTCTCTTAAAGCAGTCACTATGTGTTATGTATTTATTTTTTATGTGGTTACATCGAATATGAATTTCTCCACTAACTTGGGTGAACTAAGTGCAAACCTTATGCAGATGAATTGCACGAAGATCATGCATCAACTTGCTGAAGAGCATGTGCACATATCGTCCATGTAAATAGCTGCGTTTTGGTGTAAAACTTTGTTAAGAATTCACTAATTTTCACTGAGTTTCATCATTTATTGAAATCATGGCAATAATCTTTTCAACGTTACGAATTTGTTTTACAATACATCAGTTCATGTATAAACAGTTCCTTTAAACAGTATGGAATAGTTTGCAAAATCAAGTTTAGAGCAGTTGACTGAAGTAAGTGGCTACATTTACACTAGTGAGTGTAAACTTTTGATAGGTAATACAGTTTGCACTCGAAGTGACGAATACAGTTGGATGTTTGTTTATAGATCATGACCACACAAACAAGCGATAAAAAACATTGACACCTTTTGTAACGCGCTTCAGACGATAGAACAGTGTCTTTAAGCTATATTCGACTGGATGTGTGATGCTTCTGTGGCAGGTGCTTGTGGAGGAAGTGGAGGATTCTTTTCCAGGCATCCTCCTGGGCTGCAGCATGGGCTTCAGGTTGTCCTCCCATTGATATCGTCATGCCTGTTGGCGAAACGAACCCAGGGCCAAATAACGAACAAGGTGTTTTTTTTAAGAATACGTCATCATGTTTTAAACCATCAAATATATCCACAGGTAGTAAACGTGACTTTAATTCTGAATAACTGCCTTAATGTGAGCAGAAAGATAACGTGAGTGAGTGAGTTTAGTTTGACGCCGCACTCAGCAATATTCCAGCTAAAAGTCGGCGGTCTGTAAATAATCGAGTCTGGACCAGGCAATCCAGTGATCAACAGCATGAGCATCGATCTGCGCAATTGGGGACCGATGACATGTGTCAACCAAGCCAGCGAGCCTGACCACCCGATCGCGTTAGTCGCCTCTTACGACAAGCATGGGTTACTGAAGGTTCATTCTAACCCGGACCTTCACGGGTGAGAACGATAACGTAAGGATCGTGCATATTTCCAGGGATAATGGGTTTTTTTTCGGTTTTTTATTGTTTCGTGACGCTGAACCTACCGCTATAACAGGAACTTGACGGCGGTCTGTAAATGATCGAGTCTGGCACAGATAAACCAGCGTACGACATCATGAACATACATTAGGATACGATGACATGTGACAGTCATGTCAGTTAATATGGGCACCGATCCCATTAGTCGCTTCTTATGAAAAGCATGGTTAACTGACGATTAATTCTAACCCGGATCTTCACAGGGTCGAGTGGTAAAAGTCACAAATTGTTTTAATATAGTGTGTCTGCTATCCACAAAATAGATGCACAAAACTCATTATAATCGTCCTTTTGCAGAATTGAATCATCTGTCGGTCCAGATTTGAATAAATCATTTTATGACGACAAGACACCAGCCATACCAGATATACACATGATCAGTTATCAAATAAAGCAGAACTACAGAAAATTATACTGTAGTTGCTGATAACCTATTGCGCTCTTTTATAAGGTTTTGTAACGTTTATGGTGATATGATAGTTTGATGTAATATTCTAATTTTATTTTACAATCGTTTGGTTACATGTTTTCATGGGATATATGTAGTTATTAACATATTTTCAATTTCGTATGCTAAAACATGCATATATGACATTAGTTATTTTAGCTCACTCACTGCAAGGTTGTTCTGAGTGATTGGATTGTTTCGTATGGTACTTCGATATCTTATACGCAACATCCACAAATAATTGTATCCAATAAGTTGGCATGTCTTGATACAAATACTCACCAATGGCTTTCATGAATAATGATGTGAACAACGGCGTATATGGCGGTTCGATCTCATGTCCTGCCCCTGGATAGATGATGAGTTCAATGTTCTTCTTCTTCTCTCCAGGACATGTCTCAATAACTGTGTTAGCAAAGTCAGTTCTCCATAAGTCGTCATCTTCTCCACACAAGTATAAGATCTTGGCATTATTAGTCCAGGCCTGAAAACATGTCAGCACTCTGCCATATAATCATGAAGCATCAGTATCTTATTTCCCAGTTTACAGAACACTTCAAAGTGAAGATGTGAATTACAACTTATAGTCACATAGCAAACTTTCAGCCATATCTTGTCTACCACAGAACATATGCTACTAATAGATACTATTATAGTATCATAAAATCTGTCGTCAAAGGATAATCAAATAACAAGAAAATCACAGATATTTAAAACAAATACAATATGGAAACGGGCTATTGATCCCCAGCAACCGAAGGTAGATTACCACACAAGGGACCGTGGGGACCCATAGTACTTTTGGTGCCTGCATGGACCCTCAGTGGATTTACATTCACAGAAAATGAAAACTACTTTACTGCAGCAGAGTTGGTAATGTTTGACGGAGTTGAAGTTTGATCTGTGGGCATTTTTGGCATCAGGGTACGAATGAAATGTTTTTGTTGGACATTTAAGTTATTTTATTTGTGATTACCTTTGCCACAGGAGGCAGGATGGGTGCCATCACATTTAGCGCACTTACATGTCATTGATCCTTGTATAATGAACTTTGCTTTTTTACAAAGACTTATTTTGATTGTGAAAAGTAGTTTGGCGACTATTTGTGACCAGTTTAGCATTTTGATTAAACCTACAGGTGACAGTTATAAATAACTAGAAGCATCTCTAATGGTGGTGGTGGTGGATTTGGGTTTAACGTCGTGCTTGAGAATATTTCGCTCATATGACGACGTGCATGCGTGTGTATGTGTATGTGCGGCTGCTTGTACTAGCCCAGACTGAAGCTGGTTTTTTATAGTGCTAGCCCACTGAGATACCATGCCGCAGAGAAGCATGAATACCCCACTAAGACACATTATACTGACTCCGAGCCGACCAGTCCTTGTTGTACCCATTAATGCCGAGCGCCAGGCAGGGACCAACAAGTACCATATTTTAACGTCTTGTGGTATGATGACAGGTTTCTGTTAGTTCTAAGTGACGCAACTCGTCACTGGGGATTGGGGCAGGTGAGCTGTTCTCCCGAAATATGTTAAAACGTATAGAAACTAATAATGCAAGCAATATGCTTTTTAACAGATAAATAATGCAATCAACGCTACTGACCGGAATGATCTCATTGTCATAGGAGAAGCTGTTTTTCAGAGAAACACCTTCATCCCGGTGCATC
This sequence comes from Haliotis rubra, assembly GCF_003918875.1. Lineage (NCBI taxonomy): Eukaryota > Metazoa > Mollusca > Gastropoda > Lepetellida > Haliotidae > Haliotis > Haliotis rubra. The sequence goes on from NW_025765306.1 coordinate 117,783, forward strand.
ATCTTACTTTGATTTAACCTGGAAATGAAATTTAAAAAATCATGTCATTTTACATCTGCTTTGTCACAGTATCAAGAATAATTTAATAAACGTTAGATCTAAGCAAACCAATGATGACGGAAAGGTGATCAGATAATTTGACCCATAATGTTATAATTAGAAACTGGGCGCAGAAAATTTGAAAATATAGAAAAGTATGCATGAATCAAGGTGTGTGTGCCAACAGTCAGGTAAATTTGTCATGCGATATTTTATGGCAAAGGTTCATAAACTCACATATTTGTTTTCTTGAAAGTTCGTTCTTGATTTTGAAAATGCAGAGTTGCGAAAACATTTTTTACGCGTTTGACACTAGGTGTTCTCTGGCAGTTTGGTTTTGAAGGAATATAGCGATATGTAGAAATGTAATTGAGATTATGAAAGAATCAAAAACGTATTTCATTCGGATATCATATAATACGATAATACCTTCCTCAGTTAAGTGTGATTTTTTCTGTGTGATTTCTACTTAGAAAAATAAACCACACATTCATATTTGTCCACCGTATAAGTCACAAGTTGTAAACATGATACAAAATATGACTACGATGCAATGGCTGAGAGGTGGACATTGCAATATGAAGAGTTTCCATTTATTTATGTTTTTACTACCACAAGATGGTTATTCTATTCCATAACCATTTCAAAATAGAACAGTTGTTGTGTAAACATATTTCGATGACACTGAATTAACCATTTTTATCCATTTCAAATAATAACCATAACCACGGGACATACAGTACAAACCAAACGTGTAAATACTTACTTAAACCCTTTCCAAAAATACTCTCCAGACTTCTTTACATCGGCAAGTGAATACATTGGGACACCACTAAGATTCACCAAAGCCTTCACCTGTTGAACAAATGTAATGAATGTTTACATTGTTTGTCCTAGCCCTTGTCATATTTCGGAAAAATGAACAGAAATAGTACATGATTTTCTTAATGTAATTGATAGTTGTTTGTTTGTTTGCTTAACGCTGCACTCAACAATATGGCGTCAATATGCGCAATTGGGATAGGATGACATGTGTCAAATCAAGTAAGCAAGCCTGACATTCCGATCCTGTTAGTCGCTTCTTACCACCAGTTCTTACACGGATCTTATCAGGTCTAAAAATTCATAGGTGAAAAGTGTCTGGTCTAGTGATAAATCCCGCTCACCTTATCAGTTGACATGCCAAGCAGGAAGGCCAGTTCACCTCCTTTGCAGTTACCAACCACACCAATACCCCCGGGCTGGACATCGGGATGAGAAGCGAGCCAGTTTACAGCATCCTGCGCCAAAAACACAAATATTATTGATACGTCATCCAGATATCTTCAGCCGCAGTGATGCCTTAATATATTCCATGAGATCTTTTTTCCCTTCTTATGGTACCTTATACCGCCAACATTACTTTGTGTTAGAAAATACCGTTTAACCTTTTGAAATATATAATGTTGGCTGCACATGATGCAAGACACACACACACACACACACACACACACACACACACACACACACACACATATAACGCTAAGTATTTAGCTTTTCGGTACGATTAATTTCACAGTAGCATTCCTGCAGTCCACCGTCTAAGCATGTTCAGGGTGAAATAACTTACAAGAAAGTAATCAAAATCAATGTCTGCTATTGAAGTCGGCAGATCATCATATCTAAAGTAGGCAAGAGCAAAGGACGCAAAGCCTCTAGAGGCCAACAAGGCAGCACGGAACTCGGCCAGACCTCCCGTTATCCCAATCATGTCGAGCACTCCAGGAAATTGGCTTTCACCTGTAAACAATCTATGATTAGTAATATAAACTGTGATGTAAAAGTATAGAATCATTATATAATTAAATTGCATTCTCATTCAAATTATTAATCATTCTGAGATGTGAATGTTCTTTGTGACTCAATATATTTCATATAAGACATAAAGGAGTGTTACATTGGATTGGTCTTCAGGGACCCATGCTTGTCGTAAGAGGCAACGAACGGGGTTGGGTGGTAAGTCTCGCTGACTTGTTGTATAGCTATTGTACAGCTAATCATTGTTGACTGCGGCGTTAAATAACAAGCAAACAAACAATAAACAGAATTAGGCATAACTTGGACTGTGTGGGCCTTACCTGCAGGCAAGAAGAGAGTTCCTCTCAGGGAACCTTCACGAACGACAATTCTCCTCACAGTATTGTGTTTGTACCAGCGTTCTAACCTGTCTGAGGCCAGCACCACTGTCGTGGCCATGTGGAAGTCAGCAAAGGGAACGTGGTCATCTATCACAGACAGCTTCAATACAAAAGGTGTCGTCACATCTCGCTTTCTAAGAAGCGGATCCTTTGAAACTCCTGGATCAACACCTGAATAGAAAGTAATGCATGGGGAAACACGTCATCAAATGATTTAATTCTGACTCACAAAAGTCCAGAAACTCTCGGGAGCACTGTGGGCACTTTCATGTGACAAGGGATTTGACCTCGCAAAATTAAACATGCAGTTGTTATCGAATATATGCCAAGGATGTTAAAAAATGAAAAAGAACATTCTTTCGAAAACTTTAAATTTACTGTGGGCACTTTCTGACTCGCCCATGCAGGCAGGCCCATGGGCGAACAGTGGCCCATGGGCCGGCCCATGGGCGAGAATGTTTAATTTCGATCAGAATTCATGTTTTGGAGGTTGTAAATGAATGAGTGTATGTTTGTAAGCATCATGAAACAAATTTCAACTCATTTTGACTTAATTCGACTAATTTAGAGCGATATTAAAAAATCTCGCCCATGGGCGAAAAACATTTTGGCCCATGGGCGAGAATATTGACTTTTACTCAAAATATGTGTTTTTCCATGTTTTGGAGGTTGTAAATGAATGAGTGTATGTTTGTAAGCATCATGACACAAATTTCAACTCATTTTGACTTAATTCGACTAATTTAGAGCGATATTAAAAAATCTCGCCCATGGGCGAAAAACATTTTGGCCCATGGGCGAGAATATTGACTTTTACTCAAAATATATGTTTTTCCATGTTTTGGAGGTTGTAAATGAATGAGTGTATGTTTATAAGTACCATGAAACAAAATTCAACTCATATTGACTTAATTCGACTAACTTAAAACGATATTAAAAAATCTCGCCCATGGGCGAAAAATAGGTAGGCCCATGGGCGAGAATATTGACTTTTACTCAAAATACATGTTTTCCCATGTTTTTGAGGTTGTAAATGAATGAGTGTATGTTTATAAGCATCATGACACAAATTTCAACTCATTTTAACTTAATTTGACTAACTTAGAGCGATATTAAAAAATCTCGCCCATGGGCGAAACACATTTTGGCCCATGGGCGAGAATATTGGCTTTAACCAAATACATGATTTTCCATGTTTTGGAGGTTGTAAATGAATGAGTGTATGTTTATAAGTACCTTGAAACAAAATTCAACTCATATTGACTTAATTCGACTAACTTAGATGGATGCTAAAAATCTCGCCCATGGGCGGAACACATTTTGGCCCATGGGCGAGAATATTGACTTTACTCAAATACATGATTTTCCATGTTTTGGAGGTTGTAAATGAATGAGTGTATGTTTATAAGTATCATGAAACAAAATTCAACTCATTTTGACTTAATTCGACTAACATAGAACGATATTACAAAATCTCGCCCATGGGCGAAAAATAGGTTGGCCCATGGGCGAGAATATTGACTTTTACTCAAAATACATGATTTTCCATGTTTTGGAGGTTGTAAACGAATGAGTGTATGTTTATAAGTATCATGAAACAAAATTCAACTCACATTGACTTAATTCGACTAACTTAGAACGATATTAAAAAATCTCGCCCATGGGCGAACACATTTTGGGCCCATGGGCGAGAATATTGACTTTTACTCAAAATACGTGATTTTCCATGTTTTGGAGGTTGTAAATGAATGAGTGTATGTTTATAAGTACCTTGAAACAAATTTCAACTCATTTTGACTCCATTTGACTAACTTAGAGCGATGTTAAAAAATCTCGCCCATGGGCGAAAAATAGGTTGGCCCATGGGCGAGAATATTTACTTTTATTCAAAGTATATGGTTTCCATGTTTTGGAGGTTGTAAATGAATGAGTGTATGTTTATAAGTATCATGAAACAAAATTCAACTCATATTGACTTAATTTGACTAACTTAGAGCGATATTAAAAAATCTCGCCCATGGGCGAAAAAGAGGTTGGCCCATGGGCGAGAATGTATAATTTCGATCAGAAGTCATGTTTGGGAGGTTGTAAATGAATGAGTGTATGTTTATAAGCATCATGACACAAATTTCAACTCATTTTGACTTAATTTGACTAACTTAGAGAGACATTAAAAAATCTGGATTATTTACGGTAACATGGATTAGCTAATAGCGAATTGCCGGGAGACCCACTTTCACTCAACCATACCCATTGCCGGTTGAGCCAAACCATTTTCAACTCTTGTTCTCTTAAAAGTGGCTTTCCCGGACTATAGCTATCAGCACACCCCAATCCGACCATCTGTCATTAATTACCTGTCATGAGCTATCAGTTGTATTGAAAGCTCTCGCCTATTGTTTCATTACTTAATTGTTTCACGGATTGGTATGTAGTCACTCCAAATTCACCCATATGTGCGTGACTGTCCTCTCCGACGTCCGCGCCCACCTCTCAACCTAGCAATCTCGATCCACTTTCTGCTCACTATCAAGCCATCTACAACTTCACCTCTCTCTCCAACCACCTGTCTTCTCAGAGGTCCGCGCGCCTCTATATTCCTTCATTTTTTCACATCAACTCTACCTCCCAACAACTACTGTCTCCTCCGAGGTCCGCCGCCTCTCAAGTACCATCCATAACAAACTCCACGGTCAAGGCCGCCCATAGCCCCTCAATTACTACATTCGCTCAGCCTGCCTTGCCCCCCTCAATGCTCCCATACCACCCCTTCACCCCACCCACCCTAGAAGGACTTACAAGGTCCTTTCATACGTTGGCGACTGTGCACAAATTTAGCCATCACTTAAAAACACAAGTATCCTACTATTATAAACCTGGTGTATCTAAATTTACTTCAAATGTTTTTAGACATACGTACCCTCTCAAGAAGACAAAACTGTGAAACCCGTGAAGGTCCGGGTCAGAATTGGCCTTCAGTAACCCATGCTTATCGTAAAAGGTGACTACCGGGATCGGGTGGTCAGGCTCGCTGGCTTGGTTGACACATGTCATCGGTTCCCGATTGCGCCGAACCCGTGAAGATCCGGGTTAGAATTGATCTTCAGTAACCCATGCTTATCGTAAGAGGCGACTAACGGGATCGGGTGGTCAGGCTCGCTGGCTTGGTTGACACATGTCATCGGTTCCCAATTGCGCTGATCGATGTTCATGCTGTTGATCACTGGATTGTCTGGTCCAGGCTCGATTATTGGAATATTGCTGAGTGTGGCGTAAAACTAAACTGACTCATCCAACTGCTTAGATCGATGCTCAATTTGTTGATCACTGGATCGTCTGGTATAGACTCGATTATTTACAGACCGTCGCCATATAGCTGGAATATTGCTGAGTGCAGCCTAAAACTAAACTTACTCGCTCACTCACTCCAAACTGTGAAAATTAGGAACACCTCTAGCTACCAACAATGTCAACAAGAACATAATGGAGTCCCTGCATCAATACATCTTCAAGACTAAACGAATCGATAAATTATTCTAGACCAATATCTGTACGCAAATAATTAAATGTAACTGCAAGTTCAAGGTTCCTAAGCACGTACGTACAATGCACATTTACCCTACCTCATGTAATAATGTCCATCTCTGATTGATTCACGTGACCTTGAACAAATGGTGGACGGAAAAAAGTCATAGGAAAAAAAGTCATGAAAAAAAAGACATAGAAAAAATAACTATTATAAAACATCATGTCCTCCAGTTATTTACTTTGTTTATACTATTTCAAGTTAATTATTCCTTTAGTGTGACGCTTTAAGCAATTGGATCTTATCAAAACAGGAGAGATGAACAGATTGTGGGATTAAAAGTCACAAGTCACCTGATTGTTTATTTAACTAGCTTTGAGCTTGACGATATCACAGCGATTAATGAACTCATGGGATTATCAGTTAATGCTCTTACTCAAATGGCTCCCTTCTAGCAGCTAATATAAGACTCGCTGGCCGTCAGACTGTGATCCAAACTCTTCATGGCATTGGCTGGAACATTCGGTTAAATATAATAAAAATATGCTGGGACAACTGACTGATGTAGTGCTGTTGCAGATTAAAGTGTTATGATGACAGTGCATTTTCTGATGTCATGTATTTTACTTGAATGATTACATTAATTTTATAAGTTAGGTTCAAATGTGGTAGTGCTGTTGATGATAATATTGTTATGACGTGTTAAAAAAAATACATCATCAATACTGACCTTTTTGAGTTTATGACTTTTTCCTATGACTTTTTTCCTACCCAAATCTATTACTTTTTCCCTATGACTTTTTCTACAACCGACCAAATTACAATGTATGCCGGGTGCACGGTTGTGCACTGCTTGGGTGGTGTTGTACAAATCATTAGGCAGAATAAATCATTTATATCCCGCCCCATTGAAAAAACGGTATCTTCCCATAAGACAGACAAAATAGTTTATTTATGTGTCACGTGAATGTACATAAGATAGACCTCCCAAAAAGACAGACCGCTTAAAACAGCACGTTTTATGGTTGGTTGCATAAGGCTTAATGAAGCTGTACCCTTGAAAATGTGCATCCACGGCAGTCAGTAAACCGTGAAGCAGTGGTTCAAATCGACTGGTCAATACCTTGTTAGTGAAATATATGACTGAATTTCAAGCTATATTTACATGAAGAGAGATTTAAGATATTTTGCCTAAGGTTATGTATAAATATGGTTTTATAAAAATCTTTCTATGATGTATATTTTGACCCTCTAGATAACAGTGTTTCATAAGCCTGTCAAGGCTGGATGTATGTAAAACATTATGCGTTTATGTTATATGTATTATATATCTTGTTTACATACATGGGGCACTTTGATAAACTATGTCTAGCTGTCTGTCTGTCTTTAAACATTCGTTAAGATAAATTCTGTTTACTATTGTGATGCGGTGTATTCGAGGATTTTTGCGTCCCGTTTTATCCACCTAGCCGAAGGCGTCAGCGACAGTTTGCTACTACTTATGATAGGAATTAATTTGACGTTTTTGTTTATCCAGTTCTTGTGTATTCTGTTATATTTTATATGTACCGGTGAGGTATTAATAAAAGCAATGTTTTGCTTGTTTACCAAACCAGATTCTCTGATAATATAAATATGTTTAAACCATATGTTCAAAACTGAAATACAATATGAACATGCACACAATAGCAAAATTGAAAAGCACATCTTGCCAAACAAGGTTTTCAAGAGCATATACGCATAAATGTGCACGTCTTGAGAAAGGTCAAAGTTCCTATTCCTGTCTCAGTAAACAGGGTTGTTCAATCACACATATATACACACCAATTTTGCATGACAAATAAGTTGATGCACAAAAGAGAATTTAACACCATTTCGACACCTTATAATACAATCAATTCGAGATTTCCTTAGAATGTACGATATTTGGCTGCGCGATAAGCGCAGTCAGTCTTTTTTAAAAAAACACCCTCACGAGCACCTGTACATCTCACACCTAGCCCAGAGTGATCAATGGATTGTATATATTTGGAAAGCAAAATACACTTGAAAGTCGTGGCTGTATAACTCCAATACACAAGACCAACGGATGGGGACACAACGACTTTTTCGACGCAAATTGCCGCAGGCGCTTTGCGGAAATTACGTAACTGAACGCGGAGATACACTAAACGTCATCGTTCCGCTCCGTGACCTCGTCTTTGCGAGCTACACTGAACTACTCAACTGAGGTGAAACTCAGAATGATGAAATTGGAAATGAGGAAGAAACCAGCTAAATCAACATGTGGATGACAACACAATAACTTGAAAATCTCTCTTGAATTCTTATGACAATGCAATATCTGTTGAGACCATGATAATTTGAACAACGGAGAAAGTTATATGGATATACAACTTCTTTATTATATTGTAAGCGGCGTTTCGGCGCTGTACCCCCAACAGGCAGCAGGGGTTACCTGGGATACGAGGACACACATGAATGAGCGTGCAGGGCAGGTTGTTCCGTTTGTAATATGGTCCAGGATATTTTGGCTGCCCATAAAATTGACGCTGTGACTTCATTCATTCATTTATGTCAATATACATATTATCATCATCAATCTCATCAACAGTATTATGAAATACAACCATTAGGCAATGTTAGCACTACCACCATGATACAAACATACATTATTATAAAATATCACATTATACACAATATCACAAGCATACATCATTATTCATAGTCCCACAAGGTGAGACACACCGTAAGCAAGTGGAGTCTCGACATCATCTTGCAGCAGTCTACCCTAGCCGTTCTTCAAGCTGGCGATATTTGTTTTTCTTAGGTCTCACACAACCACGACCCTGCAACTACATCAATGTTATTTCTGTGTAGTTCTGTTATGACCTTATCAGATTGATATGTCAACGAGATAAGTGATGTGTTCAGTTTAAACATAACACCAATCATTAATTTAATGACTCACTCGTGTTAGTGTCAGTTCAGGTGAACTCTGTTCACGGGCTCAGCGCAGTGGTAAGGTGAACCGTAATCCCATAAAACCAGTGAGGCATGAAGTCCCACATAGCCTAATGAGCGGTATCTGCCTAACTGGATAATTTTAGGCCTAAAAAGTGTATCACCTGTTGTTTCAAGAGATTAGCATGGTTCAGTGACCTGAGACCTTTAAAAATATCTGCTGGCAAACTGGGGACACCCCGTTTCGGCGTAGCTGCTAAAACCGTTATCAAGCAACTGATGTCTACTGGGTAGACTCAGAAAGTTAGACCAGAGACCATATAATAGATCTATTTTATGGTCTCTGGTTAGACCTTTGGGTCGAGGTAAAAATCCTTGGATGTTTGATGTTGTGACGACGGTGTTGTTTTAAGGGAATAGGACACTAGCTTTCTACCAAATGTAAAATGTGTTAATTCAGCTCACCCTACATTTCGTGGTGAAAGATACCTTTGTGTAAATGGTTATAAGTTCATAGTGAAAAAGAGGAAAAGGGGAGAATGGATCTCGTGAAAATGCATGCAGAAAGACTGCATACAGATCAACACTCTCAACTGGCTTAACGACATAGTTTCTAAAATACCGAGAGACCACATCCACGGACCTGTGCATAACGAGGTCAAGGTAAATCTTTTCGGCTGTTGCAAAAATATTGACAATTTTAAAAAGGTAAAATCAAACTCAGTCTTGAATATATTGTGTATTCCTCATTGCCTAATGTAAAGACTACATATTAATACTATGGATAGTTCAATGTATAGTTTAAACATGTTTTCTTCAAGTAATCATGACGGATTGGCAAACAAACATAAACATGCATGTCAATGCCGCTCCATAACAATAATACAATTACATAGATAGTGATGTACACTGTCTGCAAAACATAATGTGTGCAAATCATAATGGCAATCCACAAGGGCAATATTAAAATATTGCATGCAACTTACTCTCTGGTGTCCTCCGATCAGTTAGACGTCCCAGACACGTCAAATCAACATAAGTTATGGTTGGTTGCACGCAGGTACACTGCACTGTTACCTTTAACAAAGTTATGTGCTTAAGAATATATTAAGCCATATAATTAATAGGGCTGTAATGATGATCAAACTATCGATGAATTGCAATTATTCCGAAAGCAATTAATCGATGGTAGAAATGAAAAATTATCGATCCATCAATAGAATGTGTGACTATCGATAGCTTAGTGATGGTTATTTATTCTTATTAAATATTTGTGTTGTTTTGATTTTTTATTGTTAAGGTGCAAACCTGCAGCTTCATTGAGTTTATGTTTTAACTGTTTACTCCATCTTGGTTTCAAGTTTCTTGTCAGTTATTCATAGGGGGAGCAGAGGAAGCCCAACAGCCATTCGTATCCACCATTGTACCGCTGGGAGTAACTCAATTAGTTACATGGGAAATCTATAATCCTGTTTTGATCAAAGTGAACATTATGAACACAAACTGTGAGAAGCCGAAGTCAATTAATATTAGTATTCTGATCAAAGTATTTCTGCACAAAAAGTAACAAACTCATAATTAGTGTTAAAATATACCACTAACCACTAATATGAAAACATCTCGTTAGTCTATGGGACGGGTCTATTACGCCACTGGGTAAAACTAGGTTTGTAATCACAGTCACGCCTGATTGATCCAAAGTTGTCTGATAATTGGCGTGTCTGACAAATGGGATGTCTAACTTATGAGAGCAAAAGCATACATGGAATTTGAGACCCCCCTTCTTCATCTCGGTTAAATGTGTGTTTAGCAATAATAAATCCTAAATAAAAAAAAAACCCAACTTGCTTATATATACAGGATGTACAGGAGGACTGCAACAGTCACAATGGATTGACATGAGAGTGACGATGAGAGCTATCGGGATAGGTTTGTATGTTAAGGTACAATATCTTCTTATAAGTTTTCATTACTATCAATGCATCCCACTAATAGATGATAACATTCATGATAACAGCACTCCGTGTCCAGCTCGTTAAACGACACAATAAAAATACAATTAATATAATAGACTCACTCCCTTAAACCTCGGACGAAGAATAGCCGTGACGGGCAGACGGGAATTACAAAATAATTGATCACAAAATATTAAAACGAAACGTGCGAACCTGGGTAGGTACACCTCGCAAGTGTGGGGTTGCCCACGATAGAAGTTATTCAACAATGAATACTATGACGACATACCGAGTGTCACGTAGAATAAAAACACAGTTTTGATGCTTTTTGTTTCCTTTGTGAGGAGGTTTGACAAGGCCATTCGCTCCCGAGTGGTGACGTGTGACGTCCTGGGCAGGAAGTGACAGTGTATTGACTTCTCTCCTTAATTACCCAGTTGGGGCTCCCTAATTGACCTTTATTTGTTCTGAAGCAGCATGGACTATTTATTTTATTTGGAAGTGGTTATTGGCAAATGTCAATAGGATTGACAAGACATATTTCAATGCAGTTACATTTTTAAGCTCTCACAATACTGTTTATGTTCCAAGAATTACAAATTAACAGTAATATTTCATATTCAACAATTTCTTAATTTTGACTGTTCTGACGTGTATGTTTTGATATTATCCGTTCGTACACGCATACCATTGACGAGCCACATTTCATGGCATTACTTCTAATGTTTTAAGTGCCTAGTGACTACATATGATGAGGTAGGTGAGAGCTAAAGTAATAATTAATATGTTTATAATTAGGGATAAACCACCATACCCCCAAAACATGGAAAACATATATTTTGAGTAAAAGTAATTATTCTCGCCAATGGGCCAACCTATTTTTCGCCCATGGGCGAGATTTTTTAATATCGTTCTAAGTTAGTCGAATTAAGCCAATGTGAGTTGAATTTTGTTTCATGATACTTATAAACATACATTCATTCATTCATTTACAACTTCCAAAACATGGAAAATCATGTATTTTGAGTAAAAGTCAATATTCTCGCCCATGGGCCAAACTGTTTTTCGCCCATGGGCGAGATTTTTTAATATCGCTTTAAATTAGTCGAATTAAGTCAAAATGAGTTGAAATTTGTGTCATGATGCTTACAAACATACACTCATTCATTTACAACCTCCAAAACATGGAAAAACACATATTTTGAATAAAAGTCATTATTCTCGCCCATGGGCCAAACTGTTTTTCGCCCATGGGCGAGATTTTTTAATATCGCTCTAAGTTAGTCGAATTAAGTCAATATGAGTTGAATTTTGTTTCATGATACTTATAAACATACATTCATTCATTTGCAACTTCCAAAACATGGAAAAACATATATTTTGAGTAAAAGTCAATATTCTCGCCCATGGGCCAAAATGTGTTTTCGCCCATGGGCGAGATTTTTAATATCGCTCTAAATTAGTCGAATTAAGTCAAAATGAGTTGAAATTTGTGTCATGATGCTTACAAACATACACTCATTCATTTACAACCTCCAAAACATGGAAAACATATATTTTGAGTAAAAGTCAATATTCTCGCCCATGGGCCAAAATGTTTTTCGCCCATGGGCGAGATTTGTTTTTTAATATCGCTCTAAATTAGTCGAATTAAGTCAAAATGAGTTGAAATTTGTGTCATGATGCTTACAAACATACACTCATTCATTTACAACCTCCAAAACATGGAAAACACATATTTTGAATAAAGTCATTATTCTCGCCCATGGGCCAAACTGTTTTTCGCCCATGGGCGAGATTTTTTAATATCGCTCTAAGTTAGTCGAATTAAGTCAATATGAGTTGAATTTTGTTTCATGATACTTATAAACATACATTCATTCATTTGCAACTTCCAAAACATGGAAAACATATATTTTGAGTAAAGTCAATATTCTCGCCCATGGGCCAAAATGTGTTTCGCCCATGGGCGAGATTTTTTAATATCGCTCTAAATTAGTCGAATTAAGTCAAAATGAGTTGAAATTTGTGTCATGATGCTTACAAACATACACTCATTCATTTACAACCTCCAAAACATGGAAAAACACATATTTTGAATAAAAGTCATTATTCTCGCCCATGGGCCAAAATGTGTTTCGCCCATGGGCGAGATTTTTTAATATCGCTCTAAGTTAGTCGAATTAAGTCAATATGAGTTGAACTTTGTTTCATGATACTTATAAACATACATTCATTCCTTTACAACTTCCAAAACATGGAAAAACATATATTTTGAGTAAAAGTCAATATTCTCGCCCATGGGCCAAAATGTTTTTCGCCCATGGGCGAGATTTTTTAATATCGCTCTAAGTTAGTCGAATTAAGTCAATATGAGTTGAATTTTGTTTCATGATACTTATAAACATACATTCATTCATTTGCAACTTCCAAAACATGGAAAAACATATATTTTGAGTAAAAGTCAATATTCTCGCCCATGGGCCAAAATGTTTTTCGCCCATGGGCGAGATTTTTTAATATCGCTCTAAATTAGTCGAATTAAGTCAAAATGAGTTGAAATTTGTGTCATGATGCTTACAAACATACACTCATTCATTTACAACCTCCAAAACATGGAAAACACATATTTTGAGTAAAAGTCAATATTCTCGCCCATGGGCCAAAATGTTTTTCGCCCATGGGCGAGATTTTTAATATCGCTCTAAATTAGTCGAATTAAGTCAAAATGAGTTGAAATTTGTTTCATGATGCTTACAAACATACACTCATTCATTTACAACCTCCAAAACATGAATTCTGATCGAAATTATATAGATATTATAAAACCTGCCGACGAAGGACAGTAAAAATACTAGATAATCACAGATATGAAAATATAAAACTAGCAAACAAAGCTAAAATATTCCTATGAAAGAAGACAATACAATGTAAAATGGGCTATAGATCGCCAACACCAGAAGGTAGATCACCAAACTAGGGACCATGGGGACTTACAGTACCTTGGCTACCTGCATGGACCCTAATTGATTTACACCATCCCTTCAGCTGCTGGCGATTGTAAGGAATGTTAGCTACAATTAAAATTACAAGAATGCTACGATTAAAAACCTGGTACTCTTAAATTGACTTTGAAAGTTTTGGGACTTACGTACCCCCTCAGGAGGACAATAATTTTACGCTACGTCAACCCCCTTTGAGGGTACAGCCACTAACAATCTCAGTTACTAATTTAAACTACCAATAATAAAATATTTAACTATTTACAAATCAGTCAACAAATCTAATTTTTTTAAAAATGCAATAATTAAATGAGGACTGACATTATTAAAAAGATCCTTCAGAGTTTTGGATGTGAAATAGATATCCCTTGTGATGGAATATTCAATGCAGTCAAGCAAGACATGCTTGACTGTGATCCTTTCATCACAAGGGATACAAAACGGAGGATCTTCGCCTTTCAATAAATATTCATGAGTATATCTGGTATGGCCAATGCGACATCGTCGCATAATGACCTCCTCAAATCTGGACTGACAACCCAAGTAGGTGTAACCAATGTAGGGTTTTATTGCATGTAATTTATTAATACCTACTTGGGTGTCCCACTTCTTTTGCATTAGATCGCGGATGTATGTTCTAATGCTGGCTTTATAATCAGAGTATGGGATAAGAAGTGGTGTCACAGATTTGTTGAGTGCTGCCTTAGCAGCAATATCAGCCATTGTGTTCCCAGAAATTCCAACGTGGCTGGGTAACCAACAAAAGACGATGTCGCATTGGCCAGTAGCAAGTTCATTGTACAATTCAATAATTTCTAATAAAAGTGGATGTTTGCAAGAAAGATTTTTAATAGCCTGAAGACACGAAAGAGAATCTGAAAAGATGATATATTGTTTATATTTACGGTGTTTATTAATATATTTAAGAGCTGTTAAGATGGCGTTTGCTTCTGCTGTAAATATAGAGCTGTTATCCGGTATTCTAGAAGATATTGTTCGGGATCCCAACGACAGTGGCACATGCCACTGCGCCACCATCCTTGGACCCATCTGTAAATAAGGATTTGTATGTATTATATTTATTTCTTAATTGACTAAATTCTTGTTTATACTGTAATTCATTTGTTTCTGATTTTTTAAATGTAGTTAATGTTAGGTCAACTTGTGGCCGAACCAATTGCCAAGGCGGAGAAGAAAGAAAACGGGAAGGAGCTATATGTTCTAGCTCAATGCCAGCAGCAGAAAGAAAAGGTTTCACTCTTATACCAAGAGGCGGAACAAGAGAAGGCTTCTTGTTATACAGATCTTCATATAGTGGATTAAAGACACAGTTATATGCAGGGTTTGACTCATTGGAATAAAGTTTTGTAATATACTGTAAAGTTAATTTTATGCGGCGTTGTGTAAGAGATGGCTCATCAGCCTCGACGTAGAGGCTGTCAACAGGTGAAGTTCTAAAGGAACCAAGACATAGTCTTAGACCTTGGTGGTGGACAGAATCTAAAAGTTTTAAATTACTGTTGCAGGCTCCACCATAAACGATGGAGCCATAATCAAGTTTGGAACGTACCAATGATCGATATAATTGTAGGAGGGTAGCTTGATCCCCTCCCCACTTAGAATTGGAAACGACTTTCAACAAGTCAAGTGCCTTCAAGCATTTAGTTTTTAGGGACTTGATATGGGGAAGAAACGTTAGATGCGAGTCAAAAATTAAACCCAAGAACTTGGCCTCCTTTACAACCTTAATGGGAGTGCCATTGAGAAACAGTTCCGGGTCTTTATGCGGTTTATATTTTCTACAAAAATGTATACAATTAGTTTTGGATTTAGAAAATTTAAAGCCGTTTTCAAGACACCATTTATGTATTTTATTTAAACACAGCTGCATTTGCCGTTCAATAGTATGCATATTCTTACCACGACAAGAAATATTAAAATCATCCACAAAAAGTGATCCATCAATTGAATCATTTAAAACCTTGGATAAACTATTAATTTTGATGCTAAACAGTGTTACAGACAAAATACTGCCTTGCGGGACTCCCTGATCCTGATTATAATGGTCAGACAGGGTTGAACCCACTCGGACTTGAAATTGCCTGTCATTTAAAAAGTTGGATATAAATTGAGGCAAACGGCCTCGTAATCCAAAGTCATGTAAATCCTTTAAAATCCCATGTTTCCATGTTGTGTCGTATGCTTTTTCTAAATCGAAAAAGATCGACACTGCATGCTGTTTATTAATTATGGCATTTTTCACAAAAGATTCTAAGCGCACTAAATGATCGATGGTACTACGGTTTTTTACGGAAACCACATTGTATATTAGTTATAAGGTTATTGGTTTCCAAGTACCAAACAAGTCGATTATTTATCATGCGTTCCATGGTCTTGCAAACACAGCTAGTTAATGAAATTGGCCTATAATTGGAAGGATCAGTATGATCACGTCCAGGTTTAGGGATGGGCACAATTATAGCATCGCGCCACGACGAAGGAAATTGTCCAGATGTCCAAATGACATCAAAAATAGATAAGAGCGTCTCTAAACATGATTCAGGTAAGTGTTTCAGGAGTTGATAATGTATACCATCAGCTCCTGAAGCAGTATCGTGAGCTTGGTCAAGAGCAGTATGAAGCTCATGTATCGAAAAGGTTTCATTGTAGTCTTCCCCATTGTCTGAATTGAAATTAATAGATTTCTTTTCCTGCTGTCTTTGATATTTCTGGAATTCAGGTACATAGTTTGATGAGGAAGAATGTTTGGCCAAAGTTTCTCCAAGTTTATTTGCTATGTCAGATTTATCAGTTAATAATTCATCTCCATTTTTTAGATGCTTAATGCTAGATTTAGAGCCCTTACCTTTTATTTTCTGAATCATGTTCCACACCTTTGATATTGGAGTGCGCGAATTGATGTTTGAGACATAGTTTCGCCAAGATTGGCGTTTATTTTGTTTAAAAGTACGACGTGCTTTGGCGTTTAAAATTCTAAATTTGTTTAAATTGTGGACCATAGGATGGCGACGGAAATAATGTTCAGCTTTCTTCCGTGCCTTGCGAGCTTGTTTGCATTCAGCGTTAAACCATGGTTTACGTACATGAGGAACTGCAGAGGATTTGGGGATACACTTGTCAGCTATGTGTCTGAGCTCATCTGAAAAACATTTGATGGCATCAGGAAGATCATGAAAAAGTTCAGGTTTGAGTTTGTCAGCACAGAAAGTTTCATATAAAGGCCAGTTAGCCTTCTTAAAGTTCCATCTTGATGATGGAGGAACATCAGATGGATTCACGGGTTTGAGAATTGTTGGGAAATGGTCACTTCCACACAGGTCGTCGTGGACTGACCACTCAAATTCATTCAGTAAGTCTGAGTCTGTAATTGATAAATCAAGGGCTGAATAAGTTCCTGTGCCAGGATGTAAATATGTGCTCGAACCATCATTATATATGCATACATCATTATCTGAACAAAAGTCTTCTAATAGTTTACCTTTGGCATTAGTTGTTGTACCACCCCAGAGCGGGTTGTGGCCATTTAAATCTCCCATAATGATACAAGGTTTTGGGAGTTGGTCATATAAATTTTGAAGGTCAGACTTCCGAAGAGTTGAAGACGGTGAGAAGTACAATGAGCATAATGTGAACGCAACATGTAACGTCAGTCGTACTGCAACCGCCTGGAGACCAGTATTAAGTATCACAGGGCTGTGGATAACACTTTGTTTGATAAGGATCGAAGATCCTCCAGTTGCCCGATCACCTGGAGGTGAAAAGGAGTGGTATGCATTGAAATTACGTAATTCAAATGTATCCGTCTGTTTTAAATATGTCTCCTGGAGACAAATGGCTGATGGTGTGAAGTCCTGGACTAAGAGCTGCAAATCATTGAAATTATTCCTTAGCCCTCTGCAGTTCCACTGTACAAGATTATTAGAAGACATTATCTTTTGGGGGGATTTACTGGGGATCTACCCCGCACTTGTTTGGAGGGCGACAAGCTATGTGCCCTAGAATGGACGTTTTCAGATACGTCCATGGCCTCAAGAGATCCATATTTGTTGTATAATTGAATTTTGTTTTGCGACCCTTTTGGGGCTCTGCCACTCAGTTTTTTAGATACATCTGGCTTGTTACTTTTGGGTTTAGTGATATCTTGTTGAGACTTCGTTGACGACTGAGAAGATGGTTCATGATCACGGGAGGACGTCTCTGACTGGATTCGAGATGGACCAGGAGGTGAGTTTCCAGTTTGTGTAGTTGTAGCAGTCGAGAAAGGTTTAGGAGATTCTGTATTTACCCAAGTTAAGTTTGTCTGACAACTTGTAGACACTTTAGTTACCCTAGATGGTACCTCAGCCGTTGGTCTGGCAATAGAAGCATAACTTTCTGTTTGTTCTGAGCTGTGGACTAGCTTCTTGGCATCCGCAAAACTAATGTTTTGCGTGAATTTTATTCTATTAATTGCCATTTGGTCTTTCCATACGGGGCAGTCCTTAGAGTAAGATGGGTGATTCCCTGCGCAGTTGGTGCACTTTTTGACATTACTGACACAATCTTCAGTTGTGTGTGTCTTTTCACTACAGTGAGCACACACAACAGACAATGTGCAAGTATTCACGCCGTGGCCAAACTTTTGACACTTGAAACACCTAAGAGGGTTTGGAATATATGTCTCAACATTGAGGTTACAATAACCTGCCTTCAGTGATTTTGGAGCATTTGGTAGAGAAAAGGAAAACAGATAGGTGTTGGTTTTAATAGTTGTATCATTTTACGTGTTGAGAAACGTTTGACATACAGTACACCCTGATCCTTCATCTCGGATACGATATCAAGTTCCGACATGTCAGCCAGCAATCTATCGCGGTCTCGCACGATTCCCTTGCTTGTGTTAAGTGTTTTGTGGGCCGTGACGGTAACCGGAATGCCAACAAAAGTGTCAGTGTTCAACAGGTTGGTAGACTGTGGTTTTTTGCTGCACTCTATCAACAGCGCACCAGAACGTAGTCTTTTGATGTTCTTTACTTCGCCAGCAATGCCTTGAATACCCTTAGACACAGCAAAAGGATTTAGCTTTAAGGGTGTGCTATCTTTCGTGTCAATGACAACAAAACGGGGCCAGTAATCAATTTGTTTGGACAGTCTGAGGTCGTTGTCATCAGGATCAATTTCCAGAGGACGTTTGCTTTTTTTTGTTGGGGTTTCATAAGCCATGGTAAGTGTTTAGATTTCATCATCCGAGCTCCCCACCCACCACGGAGTATCACAAAGGACAATGCTAAAAACAAGTGGGTCTCCGACTTGCAGCACCAAGGATACTCGGATGATATACTCAAGCAGAAAAAACAAAAAGTAATTTTTCCACCAGATTGGCCCATGAGCCACCGCCTTCTGGCACAAGCATCTAGGCAAATTTTCACAAATTTGAAAATCCATACATCACATAGTAGATATACAAAATCAAAACATGTCAATATTGTTACCAAATAAAACCAAGCCAAATAATATTAGAGCAATGAAATTTAGTGCTCAGGGCTCGGCATGACCAGCCGATTGGTTGAACCGGGCCAATTCAACCACCCGTCTAGGTGAAGTTAGGGCCGAAGTGGTGTGTTGGGCAAAGGAACACTGTTCCCGGAACCAGTGCCCTCAACCACCAGAATCCCTTCCTCCACCGACACAGGGGCGCAACCCACGGCAAACAGGTTGGTGGACCTAATATCCCCCCGGATCCACAACAGGGGTTGAAGGGCTCTTAGCGTGACCCAGCACCCACCACGAGGAGGTGGCCCTTCACGGGTGCCGTGATAGACGTATGAGTGTTTTGGAGTTAACGTTTTATAAAATCTCTAGAGGCAAGAAAATAGTTAAACGATGACTTGAGATCATTTATACGACCTTCAGCGAGAACAATTGATTTACCAGGTGTTGCGCAGTAGTAATATCCCTAATTTGAAAATAAGAGAGATAAGCTCAAGTCATCCTGAAAGGTTGCAGTTATTGTATTACTTAAATGTATCAAGAGCCATATGAATCAAAGTATGCACAATGTGTATCCGACATCGGAGGGTCCCCTCAATGCTAATTAATATGATTCGTGTCTAAAGCTGTCTATCATAACGATTATTAGAGTGTTTAAGTGAACCCGCCCTTTTTGCATACCTCTGTATGTTCCACCTAGAGAAGCATGTTGGGAAACGTTGACCTGTCCCTGTTGGTCTGCCAGAAAATGGCCACATGACTTGAACACTGCCTTTCCTTCTTCCACCCATAACAGTATCGTCACTGGCTGTTTTGGACGAAGACCGCTGACTGTGATGGAGACTTTTTCGTCAACAAGTGCCACACGAGGGTTGACATTCACACACACCATGCTGGAATATCTTTGGCTTTGACTGGCGATGAGCCCTGATATTGCCTTAATGTAACACTTATTCCGCACCGCAAACATGACACATGCATTAGAAGCAACGTCATTGGTTCTAAATACGAGAAAAGCATGCATGTGTACCTTGACGCGCTAATAGTGAAGTATAATATATGAATAAATTACATTCACGCAAAGCATGCTGGAGTATGCTTGAACCCAGCTGGCGAGTTCAAAGTTCAAGCACAATATCCATATTTCCATGACATACTAAAACATATTAGTAGATCCATATCAGATCCAATGTACTTTTATAAGTTAAGGTTTGGGGCATTTTGTTGAAACGGCAGCAGCCAAATCACAGTGCCATAACCACTGAAATTTTCATGCAAAACAGAATGTTCCATCAAGAACCCATAATCCTATAATCAATAACATTCCCACAACTGAAAGGACATACTGTTTGCGACCCGCGAAGGTCCGGGTTAGAATGAACCTTCAGTAACCCATGCTTGTTGTAAGAGGCGACTAACGGGATCGGGTGGTCAGGCTCGCTGACTTGGTTGACACGTCATCGTATACCAATTGCGCAGATCGATGCTCATGATGTTGAGCACTGGATTGTCTGGTCCAGATTCGATTATTTACAGACCGGCTCCATATAGCTGGAATATTGATGAGTGCGGCGTAAAACTAATCTCACTCGCTCACTCACATACTGTTTGCGGAAAGCCAGCAGCAGTTCCAAAGCTACTCAAACGACATTGGAGTCTGGAATGGTATCATATGATGCAATGATGACAAAACATGTTATGCATCTTTTCTTTCTCCTTGAATATATACAACTGGGAAAGACTTAGGTAATTTTTACAAAGTTGCATGTTTTGATGTTCACTCACAGTATGTTGGTACAAAGCCTTATTTTCTGTAAGATCATGTCCATGAGATAGAATTAGCTTTCATCCGACCGTTGTATTTTTCAACAAGTCTTCTGATTCAAGCGTTGCAAACGTTGTGTCAAACGTGCTTGACGCTGATGATAGGTCAGTAGGGGATGTTGAATGACCTTTCTGATTCCAGACTCCAGATGATGATATATTGTATGGTTACATGCTAGTTTGAAATCTCTATCTGGGACCATCTAGTTATTTTCCTGTCCTTTGTTGACAGGTTTTAGTTTGAAATGTATTGTTTGAAAATATCATATTACGGTATAACTTGATTAAGTCACAATAAGGCTGAGATAATGCCGACGTTACTGAAATTAAATTCACTCAATGATGCCTGTATCATATTTACTTCATCTGCCGTGCCTCTATATTTCCAATTGCGGCGGTGGAGTAGCCTAATGGGTAAAGCGTTCGCTCGTCGCGACAAAGATCCGGGTTGGATTCCGCACATGGGCACAATGTCTGAAGCCCATTTCTGGTGTCCCCCGCCGTTATATTGCTGGAATATTGCTAAAAGCGGCGTAAAACTAAACTCACTCACTATAATTCCATTTTGAAGGATGGGTCAATTATTTAATCAAATATTTTGAATAAAATATGTCATAGTGCAACTATTGAAAATGATTCTTCGCAGACTATTATGATTATCGAAACTGTTCTCTGACATTTAAGGTATGCCCTGTTTTCAGCTTACATTCATGTCGGAAGACCAGGACGAATAGGAGCGGACTCGTTATAACTGAACAATCTTCCTGTGCACATGTGCCACAGATGCATATTGGAACAACAAAATATATGCTTCATGTTTCCTCATTATACCAGGCATATGATGACAGGATTCCAGTGTAACAGCCATTTAGGGAGATTCATTAAATCGCCATGACTCATTGTCAGGCAACAGCTGCGTGTTGATATTGGAATTTACTTATGCCTTGTTAGATAACTGGTTCTCACTCATGAGGGCAGAAATACAGATCTGGCAAAATCTTCTGACGAGTAATCTGTATTAAATGATGTCTTGGTAACGATTTCTGGTAGTTACGGAATTGATGGCGAGCACCTCAACATCCTCCGATTTGGAGATCTAAACTCTATTCTCATATGGATACATTGCGTGAAGCACATTTATAGTGTTCCCCGCCGTTATAGTGCTTGAAAATTGCTAAAAGCAGCGTTAAAAACCACAGTCACTCACTAACTACAAACGGTTAAAGTGGCACTGCTGAAAACGTCTCCAATCGCCATGTCGTGACTATATAAGTTACACAGTTAGACAACAAAATTTGAAATTAAAGGAGAGTGAAGTTTAAACATTTTAAATATTATTACACTTGTTAAAACTAGTGTGCTAACATGAAAAAAGATATCGCTAAGTGCCCATGGGAATGCCTACATCATGTATAAATGTTTTACTTCCAAAATATACATATGTGAGGAAGTCCAGCATTTCACATACTTCAAGTTTATATAATATTTTGTGAGTGCACTTCAACATGAATTTTAAATGTGCTGACACAAGGAATTTTAGTGTTAAAGTGGTATTATTTAACACATGCTTTTAAATGCTGCAACAGCAGCAGCCATAGTTTTGAAAATTCACACAATATGCTGCAACTAATCATCTGTCTAATTTTTACGGCATGTCGGTTGGTAATAAAGCATACTGAATTTGCAATAACCCTTCCCATGGATAAGCCCAAACAGGCGCATTTGAATACCGTATGATATAGTCTATATAATTACAATTAAACAGCACATTATCAGTGAGTGAGTGAGTGAGTTAATATTTAACGTCACATCGGCAATATTTCAGCCATATCGTGACGAGAACATGCGATATTAGAATGAAATATATGTATATTATAAAAACCTGCCGACGAAGGACAGTAAAAATACTAGATAATCACAGCTATCAATATAAAACTAGCGAACAAAGCTAAAACATTCTAATTAAAGAAGACAATACAATGTAAAAATTGGCTATAAATCGCCAACAACTGAAGGTAGATCACCATACTAGAGACCATGGGGACTTACAGTGCCTTTGCTACCTGCATGGACCCTAGTTGGATTTACACCATCCCTTCAGCCATTGGCGACAGAAGAAAAATCTAGCCATAAATTAAAAACACACTTATTCTACGATTAAAAAGCAGGTACACTTAAATTGACTTTGAAAGTTTTGGGACTTACGTACCCCCTCAGGAGGACAATAATTTTACGCTACGTCAACCCCCTTTGAGGGTACAGCCACTCACAATCTAAGTTGCTAATCTAAACTACCAATAATAAAATATATACCTATTTACAAATCAGTCAACAAATCTATTTTTTTCAAAAATGCAAGAATTAAATGAGAACTGACATTATTAAAAAGATCCTTCAGTGTTTTGGATGTGAAATAGATATCCCTTGTGATGGAATATTCAATGCAGTCAAGCAAGACATGCTTGACTGTGATTCTTTCATCACAAGGGATGCAAAACGGAGGATCTTCGCCTTTAAGCAAATATTCATGGGTATATCTAGTATGGCCAATGCGACATCGCCGCATAATGACCTCTTCAAATCTGGACTGACAACCCAAGTAGGTGTAACCAATGTAGGGTTTTATTGCATGTAATTTATAAATATCTACTTGGGTGTCCCACTTCTTTTGCATTAGATCGCGGATGTATGTTCTAATGCTGGCTTTATAATCAGAGTATGGAATAAGAAGTGGTGTCACAGATTTGTTGAGGGCTGCCTTAGCAGCAATATCAGCCATCGTGTTCCCAGAAATGCCAACGTGGCTGGGTAACCAACAAAAGACGATGTCGCATTGGCCAGTAGCAAGATCATTATATAATTCGATTATTTCAATTAAAAGTGGATGTTTGCAAGAGAGATTTTTAATAGCCTGAAGGCAAGAAAGAGAGTCAGAAAATATTATATATTGTTTATGTTTGGGATGTCTTTGAATATATTTAAGAGCTGTTAAGATGGCGTTTGCTTCTGCTGTAAATATAGAGCTGTTATCCGGTATTCTAGAAGATATTGTTCGGGATCCAATAACAGTGGCACATGCCACTGCGCCACCATCCTTGGACCCATCTGTAAACAAGGATTTGTATGTATTATATTTATTCTTAATTGACTAAATTCTTGTTTATACTGTAATTCATTTGTTTCTGATTTTTAAATGTAGTTAATGTTAGGTCAACTTGTGGCTCAACCAATTGCCAAGGCGGAGAAGAAAGAAGACGGGAAGGAGCTATATGTTCTAGCTCAATGCCAGCTGCAGAAAGGAAAGGTTGCACTCTTATCCCAAGAGGCGGAACAAGAGAAGGCTTCTTGTTATACAGATCTTCATATAGTGGACTAAAGACACAGTTATATGCAGGGTTTGACTCATTGGAATAAAGTTTTGTAATATACTGTAAAGTTAATTTTATACGGCGTTGTGTAAGAGATGGCTCATCAGCCTCAACGTAGAGACTGTCAACAGGAGAAGTTCGAAAGGACCCAAGACAAAGTCTCAGACCTTGGTGGTGGACAGAATCAAGTAGGTTTAGGTTGCTTTTGCAGGCTCCACCATACACGATGGAGCCATAATCAAGTTTCGAGCGGACCAATGAGCGATATAGGTGGAGGAGTGTAGTTTGATCCCCTCCCCACTTTGAGTTTGAAACAACTTTCAACAAGTCAAGTGCCTTCAGGCATTTAGTTTTAAGGGATTTAATATGCGGAAGAAAGGTTAAATGGGAGTCAAAAATTAAACCCAAGAACTTGGCTTCCTTCACAACTTTGATGGGTGTGCCATTTAAAGATAGTTCAGGGTCTTTATGCGGTTTGTATTTACGGCAGAAATGAATACAATTAGTTTTGGATTTAGAAAATTTAAAGCCGTTTTCAAGACACCATTTACTTATCTTGTTTAAACACAACTGCAGTTGCCGTTCAATAGTATGCATATTTTACCGCGACAAGAAATGTTAAGATCATCCACAAAAGTGATCCATCGATTGAATCATTTAAAACATTGGATAAACTGTTGATCTTGATACTAATAAGGTAACAGACAAAATACTGCCTTGTGGAACACCCTGATCCTGATTGTAATGATCAGACAGGGTAGAACCCACGCGGACTTGAAATTGTCTGTCGTTTAAAAAGTTAGCTATAAATTGAGGCAAACGGCCTCGCAATCCGAAGCCATGTAAATCTCTTAATATGCCATATTTCCACGTAGTGTCATATGCTTTTTCAAGATCAAAAAAGATAGACACAGCGTGTTGTTTATTAATTAGCGCATTTTTTACAAATGATTCCAAACGCACTAGGTGGTCGACAGTACTTCTGTTTTTACGGAAACCACATTGTATATCTGTTATAAGGTTATTAGTTTCCAAGTACCAAACAAGTCGATTATTTATCATGCGTTCCATGGTTTTGCAAACACAGCTTGTTAGTGAAATCGGTCGATAATTAGACGGATCCGTATGATCACGTCCAGGCTTAGGTATTGGTACTACTATAGCGTCACGCCATGAGGAAGGAAATTTCCTGACGTCCAAATATCATCAAAATGTGTAAGAGCGTCTCTAAAGATGACTCTGGTAGTGTTTCAGGAGCTGATAATGTATGTTATCAGCACCTGTAGCAGTATCGTGAGCTTGCTCAAGAGCAGTATGGAGTTCATGAATAGAAAATGTTTCATTATAATCTTCCCATTATCCGAATTGAAATTAATAGTTTTCTTTTCTTCTTGTTTTGATATTGTTGGAATTTAGGCACATAATTAGAAGAGGAAGAGTGGTTGGCGAGAGTTTCACCCAGTTTATTCGCAATATCTGATTTATTTGTAAGTAATTGATCTCCATGTTTAAGATGATGGACACTAGATTTAATACCTTTACCTTTAATTTTCTGGACCATGTTCCAAACCTTTGACATGGGCGTTCGAGAATTTATCTTGGATACATAATTTTGCCAAGATTGGCGTTTATTCTGTTTAAAGGTACGCCGCGCTTTAGCATTTAACATTTTAAATTTATTTAAATTATGCACCATAGGATGGCGACGGAAATAATGTTCTGCTTTTTCCTTGCCTTCCTAGCTTGTTTGCACTCATCGTTGAACCATGGTTTTCGGATATGTGGATTTGCAGAGGACTGTGGTATACACTCATCAGCTATGGTAGTCAGTTGATCGGAAAACAGTTAATAGCATCCATAACGTCACTAAAAAGTTCAGGTTTCAGTTTTGTAGCACACAGTGTTTCATATAAGGCCCAGTTAGCCTTTTAAAATTCCGCCTTGATGATGGAGGTACATCAGATGGAGTTACAGGTTTTAGTATGGTAGGGAAATGGTCACTTCCACATAGGTCATCGTGAACTGACCATTCAAATTCATTTAGTAGTTCTGAATTAGTGAGTGACAAGTCGAGAGCAGAATAAGTTCCTGTACCAGGGTGTAAATATGTGTTGGAACCATCATTATAAAGACATAAATCATTATCGGAACAAAACTCCTCCAGTAATTTACCTTTAGCGTTTGTATTTGCACTACCCCAGAGTGGGTTGTGCCCATTTAAATCTCCCATAATAATACAGGGCTTCGGGAGTTGGTCATATAGAGCTTGAAGATCAGTTTTGTGAAACGTTGAAGACGGAGATATGTAGAGAGAGCATAATGTAAACGCAACGTGCAAAGTTAGTCGCACTGCAACAGCCTGAAGATTAGTAGTAAGAGCAACAGGGCTATGGATAACGTTCTGTCTGACTAGGATTGAAGATCCCCAGTGGCCCTATCACCCGGAGGTGAAAAATAATGATATGCATTGAAAGAACGCAGGGCAAAAGCATCTGTTTGTTTTAAATAGGTCTCCTGCAGACAGAACGCTGATGGAGTTAAATCCTGACTAAAAGTTGTAATTCACTGAAATTAGTCCTCAGTCCTCTACAATTCCACTGTATAATATGATTGTGATAAACTATCTTTGGGGATTTATTGGGGATCTTCCCCGTATTTTCTTGTTGGGCGACAAACTGTGCGCCCTAGAACGGACAGTTTCGGACACATCCATGTCCTCAAGGGAACCATATTTGTTATACAAGTTGATTTGATTTTCTGACCCTTTTGGGGCTCTGCCACTGAATTTTTTGAAAGAATCTGGCTTCTTACCTTTGCCTTTAAGGGGCTGTGTAGACTTTGATGTCGACTGAGATGATGCGTCAAGATCAGAGGATGTTTCACATTGGCTTTGAGACGTACTAGGAACTGATTCAGTTGTTTGGGTCGATATTGCAGGTGAGAATAGCACAGGAGATTCAGATTTAACCCAGGTCAGGTTTGTCTGACAGCATGCAGTTGACTTTGTTATTCTAGTGTTTGCTTCTGACGGTGTTCTGGTGATAGAAGCATAACTCTCCTTATGCTCTGAACTTTGAACGAGCTTTTTTGCATCGGCAAAACTAATGTTTTGGGTAAATTTGATTCTATTTATCTCCATTTGATGTTTCCAAACAGGACAGTTTTAGAGTAAGATGGATGATCCCCTTCACAGTTGGTACATTTTTTTACATTACTGTCACAATCTTCTGTTGTATGTGTCTTTTCACCACAGTGAGCACATACAACAGACAATGTGCAAGTATTGACGCCATGACCGAACTTTTGACATTTGAAGCACCGTAGAGGGTTCGGAATGTACGTGTCAACATTGATGTTACAATATCCTGCCTTTAGAGATTTTGGAGCATTTGGTGAAGAAAATGAAAACAGGTAGGTATTTGTTTTGATAACAGTATCATTTTTCCTGGTCGTGAAACGTTTGACATAGAGTACGCCTTGTTCTTTCATCTCAGAGACGATGTCAAGTTCAGACATATCTGCAAACAATCGATCACGGTCTCTGATGATTCCCTTGCTCGTGTTTAAAGTTTTATGAGCAGTGACGGTGACCGGGATGTTCACAAACGATTCTGTACTCATGAGGTTGGTGGCTTGGTGCCTTTTCCCACACTCAACCAACAGAGCACCGGAACGTAAACGTTTAATATTCTTGACATCACCAGCAATGCCCTGTATACCCTTAGATATCGCAAAGGGGTTCAACTTCAATGGAGTCTTATCAACAGTTTCGATGACAAGAAATCGTGGCCAGTATTCAATGGACGTGGACAGTCTTTGATCAGTATCAACTGGATCAGTGTCTAGTGGACGTTTGGTTTTTTTATGGGGGTTTCGTAAGCCATGGTTAATTTTTCAAGGTTCGTCATCCGAGCTCCCCACCCACCATGGAGTATCACAAGGACAATGCTAAAAACAAGTGGATTTCCAACTTGCAGCACCAAGGATACCCGGATGATATACTCCAGCAGAAGAATTAAAAGGTTAATAATTCCACCAGATTGGCCCATGAGCCACCGCCTTCTGGGCATAAGACTCTAGGCAAAGTTCATAACGTAATAATTCAAAATCACAAACGTTTTAGATAAACAAGTAAGCCCGAAATTAAAACAATTCCAAATGTAATTTGTGCAATGACATATATAGATATAGTCTATACACAGGGCTTGGCGTGACCAGCCGATTGATAGAACCGGGCCAGTTCTACCACCCGTCTAGGTGAAGTAAGGGGCAAAGTGGTGTGTTGGGCAAAGGAACGCTAATCCTGGAACCAATGCCCTCAACCACCAGCCTCCCGTCCTCCACCGACACAGGGGGCGCAACCCACGGCAAACGGGTTGGTGGACCAAATATCCCCCCGGGTCCACAACGGGGGGTTGAAGGGCGCTTAGCGTGACCCAGCACCCACCACGAGGAGGTGGCCCTTCACGGGTGCCCATTATCAGTGTATAATACTTTGTTTAAATCAGGTGTTAGACATTTTCAGAGGCAGTCATCTACAGTGCTTCCCGTAATGTCTTCCAATAAATACG
Source organism: Haliotis rubra (assembly GCF_003918875.1). NCBI lineage: Eukaryota > Metazoa > Mollusca > Gastropoda > Lepetellida > Haliotidae > Haliotis > Haliotis rubra. The sequence goes on from NW_025765306.1 coordinate 146,699, forward strand.
AATGCACATATATCATAATCCAAGTCAGACCTAAAATTCTCCTCATAAAGAATCTCGCTTCTGACAACACCAAACATTCCGGGGAATGTTTACCCACTGTTCCTGCATTGCTTGTGCCAGTTGTTGGAGGTTGGGCGATATTGGCAAAAAAAATCAGTTATTTTTAATAAATGCGCTTAAGATAATGATTCATTTTGGAAGTGTCATATATACTCCAGGGCACAGAGAAAACATTATAGCATGGTCAAATATGATACTTTTATCCATTGTAAAATGTTACATGTATCATCTTACATGTGAGGTGACATTCCTATAACAGGGGTAAGAGTAATTACCCCAGTTAGGTTTCAGTTACCTGTAAATAATGAAATCTCTGAAGAAATAGAAAATGATTCTTTGACTAATTTAGTACTGTTTCATCTGATCAATCTCACTATATGAAGAGTCACACATCCTTCAATTTCAAATTGAATACAGAACAACATTTCGCAGGTAGGTGAAAGCTTTGGCGAATATATCTGTCTCCCCGTTTTACTCATTTGAAGGTCACGATCGCCAATAGCTGAAGTGGCGATGTAAATTTAATAAGGGTCCATGCAGGTGGCAAGGGTACTGTAAGTCTGTATGGTAAATAGTGTGGTGATCTACCGTCAGTTGCTGGCGATCTACAGTCCGTGCTAAAAAAAAAAAATACTTGTTAGTTTTAAGTTCTATATCTGTGATGTTCTAGCTGATTTACAGTCATTGGTTATTGGACTATATAATGTAATTTTATCTATTATCAATTTCTGACTTCATTTAGTCATGATATGGCTGAAATTGGACTATATAATGTAATTTTATCTATTATCAATTTCTGACTTCATTTAGTCATGATATGGCTGAAATAGTATTGAGGTTACTTAAAATTGTAACCCACTCACTCATTTGAAAATCTTAAGACATCACGAAAGTTGTTTTTCTCTTTCACTGTGTTCTGATTGAAACAGTTGTATTGTCGCTAATAAATTAAATTGAGAGTGGGTTGGTCAATCTGGTTATAAAGTGCTTCATTTTGCAACAGTCTAAAAGATATATACTCATTCCAATAATGGTTGTCACCCCCTCCCCGCACACACCTCACACCCCCTCCCCCTCTCCAATTAAAAAAAATTGAAGGGGGTGACAACCATTATTGGCATGAGTATACATGTACACACAATTAATGAGTTTCAACGAACTACATAGTCGAAATCTTGTTGTGGAAGGACATTCCATTGCTTAAGCTGCAATCCAGGGAGGATTTATATAATGCACAGTTTCCACGTGTGGCGAGATTCTTTTGATGGCCAGTAGATATGTGCGGAATACTTGGTCTTTGTGTGTTCTGAACTTTTCACAAATAATTGTCGTCATCACGATTTGATTTAAGCTTAAGATATCGCACGAATCTTATATTAGACTTAAAGACACACGATTGTTGAATCTCACAGACATAACAAATCATTAGGAACATCTTGGTACAATTTCGATTGAAGCATATTTCATAGTTCATTTCATTCGCAACTCTCATAGTGCGTCTGATCGTACAGTGCCTGATGAAAACAATGTTCTCTTTCTGTCATAGAACGTCATGTTTTAACCCCTTTTAAAGTATATGAGTTAACGACTTCCACATATGAGGGTCCAAATTGCTCGAAAGGCAACGCATTATGCGGAAAATACAAAAAGAGTAAGTAGCATTTTTACATTGTTTAGTAGGATGGTTCGTCAATACTACAGCGTTCCTGACACAAGGAAGTTTAAATTGACACCTTTTATGGGCCCTTCGGTGACCATAGAGTAAACCAGACGGGTTGTATCATTTCTTTGATGTGATACAAACATTTGCTGAGAAGAAGATTTACAGTTTACATTCTGTGGGGGGTATGTAAGTCCCAAAACATTCAAGGTAAAGTTAAAGATACCATTGTCTTTAAACGTAGAATATATGTTATTTTAATTTATTGCTAGTTTGTGAAAAATTGCTAATAGCGGAAGGGATGGTGTAAAACTAGCTAGGGTCCATTCATGAAGCAAATGTACCCATGGTCACTAGCATGGTGATCTACCTTCAATTGTTGGCAATCTTTAGCCTCCTTATATATTGTGTTGTCCTCTATAGATAAAATGTTTTAGATTTAATTACTAGTTTAACATTTATATCTGTCATATTCTAGTTGTGTTACTGCCCTTCGTTGACGGGTTTTTCGAATTTACCTTTAATTATTATAAATCTATAACTTGATTTAGTCACGATATGACTGAAATATTGCCGATGTGACTTAAATTTTAAATCACTCACTCATTCATTACAGTGTACATTTCTAAATATTGATGTAGTAGTGATCGAAGTAATGTATGATTATTCTGAACCTACCATAATATGATCAAGTGTTTGTTCGGTGGCATGCTTGACTTGCATGCGTTTGTGACAGGTGCAGAACAGTTCCAAATGTTCATGCATTGGTGACAGATGAAATATGAGAGCATTTATTATAGCATAACATACTCTAATGTTTCACTTGCCTTTGCATTCCTTAAACGGTACGGATAATATTTTCTCCCACCCCTGGTATAATCACTAACTGATTATTCATAAACACATGCATGTCGGAATCGAACAGTGGACACTTGATCATAATTATGAAAATGGTTCAGTCGGCATTAATGCTTGTCTTAGATTTCGGTAATATGTTTAAGTGGGACAGGGCTATGTATTATATCTCGCCGCACTAAAATAGAAGCGCCTCCAGTAGCTTTATCCCCTGAAGGGGAAAAGGAATGATAATCACTGCACTGTCTTAAGTTAAAGGTATCAGTATTTTTAAGATATGTCTCCTGAAGACACAGTGATGACGGTAATATCTTGTATTAGTAATTGTAATTCATTAAAGTTGGTCTTCAAACCTTTGCGATTCCACTGAATTATATTGGCCAACTGAGTCATGGTGGCTCAATTGGCGATCTCTCTCGAGAATGTGAGTTGGGTAGGCTCCTCCGTCTGTCCTGTGAGTACGGAGTAACCTCCATATCTAGAGGTCCAAACGAGTTTTGTGTTAGAACCTCTGAAGGTGATGAGACATTAGGCGATTTGTCTCTATTTAGTTTTTTGTCCCTTTCGTCTTCTTTTGTTGATCTCCAACTGGTTTTAGAGTTGAGGATTGTGACGGTGTAGAGGGCTGAACTTCTGTCAGGGATCCAGACGTAGACTGGGTGACTCGGGAAGTAGGTGGAGTAAGTAAAGTGATTGATGTAACAGGTTTTTCTGACGGGTCAAGTCAAGTCAGTCTGACATGCAGTTGAGGACATTGCTACAGAGCGGGATACTGCAGCTGAATATGTGATATTCTGAGGGGTTGAAGGCTGATTATTGAACAGTCTTTTCGCATCAAGGTATGGACTATTCTTTTCACATTTTATCTTCATAATTTGTGATTCCCTTTGATACACGGGGCAGGACCTGGATGAAGCAGAGTGTAGGCCATTGCAGTTTGCGCATTTGAAATCATTCTGACAATCTGCACCATCAAGATTGTTTCCCACAACGGTGACAAACTGCAGAATTACGGCATAAGTAGCTCCCATGACCAAAATGCTGACACTTGTAACACCGGAGTGGATTGGGGATATACACATCCACCTGCCTTGATCGACTGGGGCAGAGATGATCTGGCAAAAGTCAAGAGATAAGTGTTGTTTTTTATTAATATCCCTTCTTTTTTTATCGTAAAAGGCTTCACCGCCGTAACAGCCTGATCTTCAAGCTCTGCCGCTATGTCCTCCTCTGACATGTCAGAGAGACAGCGAGCCCTGTCTCGTATAATGCCACGGCAAGAATTGAGAGTCCTGTGCACGGACACAGCAACCTCCACATGGGCAAATGTTTTGACAGACAAAAGATTTAGAGATTGCTGTTTCCGCGCGCACTCCACCAGAAGTGAACCACTACGGAGCCGGGTGACATTTTTAACCTCATCACATATCCCAAGGATAGCTTTGGATATGGCAAATGGGTTCAGTTTTATTGGTAGAAAATCCGAAGCTTCAATTACTAGGAAACGAGCCCATGAATCAATGTTTGGCGAATTTGTTTCAGTAGAGTGATCAAGTTCATCTAGTCGTCGCTTTTTCTCGTATCGAGATGAACCAGCTTTTTGGGATGCCATCGTGAAAGGAAAAGAATTCAGCACCCCTGCTCACCACCCACCATGGAGTGTCAGCAAGGACGGTGTCAAAGAGCACCGGATATCCAAGATGCTGACACCAGGGATACAGGAGTGTTATACTCCAGAGACAACTACACAAATAGCTGTATTTATCTACTAATTCAGGCTGGTTCGGCCCATTACATTAAATTGGAGACATACACCATTTGAAGGTCATTATCACCAGATTGGACCAGGAGCCACCGCCTTCTGGCATAGGACTCAAGGCAAGTTAACATAATAATTTGAACATTGAGGATAAAAAAATAACCAACGCCCAAAATAAGTAAAGGTGCAAATAATAGATTCACCATGCACAGGGCTTGGCGTGACCAGCCGATTGATAAAACCGGGCCAGTTCTACCACCCGTCTAGGTGAAGTAAGGGCCAAAGTGGTGTGTTGGGCAACAGGAACACGGTTCCAGGATCCTATTGCCCTCAACCACCATAATCCCGTCCTCCACCGACACAGGGGCGCAACCCACGGCAAACGGGTTGGTGGACCAAATATGCCCCCGGGTTTACAACGGGGAGTTGAAGAGCGCTTAGCGTTACAGAGCACCCACCACGAGGAGGTGGCTCTTCACGGGTGCCCGTTCTCGATGAACTAAAATAAACAACATTACAGCAAACGTTGAAGACTATTTCATGCTTTTTTACATAATAAACGTATTTCACAGATAATAACCACATTTTATACTAAATACCATCCTCAACGATACCATAATGAACAATAAGGATGGCCTTTCGTGTATTTGTCAAAGCACTGATTGTATTTCTTTCATAAATTCACACATTAATGTATTTGAGTTCTATAAAGAGATACCACTGTAATATCCCTGTATCGTTTTTATGACATTTCCCAGCAGTGGCCCTCTAATCAGTTTTTCTAATTATTAATGATTATAATGTGCATTGAAAACATAAAATCCCATGAGGGCCGATTCGCCACAAGCTCGCAGTTCAAGTAGGTTCAGTTCATCCTTAGGACAGACCAAGGAACGACCATCTTTGTACCCTCAGAAAGTATTTGAGACATGTATAATTAATACCACGTGGATTCTTGAAAATCTTTGTACGCCCAATAAAGAATGAAATACGATTTTTTATAGGCACTTTTATTAATATTATACAGTACCACTGCACACGACAAGGAAAGGCATAAATACGTAATATATCCATGGATCATTTACCGCTATATCTGATGAGATTAAGTAACATCTCTGTGTTCAAAGGTTCAAGAGAAAAGTGAAACTGTCTCATTTGCTTCACATTAAAGTATATGCATAAGCATTCAATCTAACAAAACATATACTCTCCTCAAGACGGTTTGATAATGTACCCTTCCAATGGTTAGCTTTCCCTGTACGGCGGGCAATATTCCTACATCATCACCCCTTTGTTGTCTTCCAACCCGTGAAGGTCCGGGTTAGATCTGATCTTCAGTAACCCGTGCTTGTCGTTGGAAGTGATTTGATTGATGCTTGTTATCGTATCCCAACTGCGTAAAACATTTTCATGAGGCAAAAACTGGATTGTCTGGTCCGGATTCCCTAACTCAAATTATTATTGCCTTTGTAAAATACTCACCAAGGGTTTTGTTGTTCCAGGATGTAAACACAGGCACATATGGTGGCTCAATGAGATGTCCTGTTCCTGGATAGATAATGAGCTCAATGTTCTTTCTCTTCTCTTCAGGACATGTCCCAATAAACGTGTTAGCAAAGTCAGTTCTCCATACGCCATCATCTTCTCCACACAAGTACAAGATCTTGGCATTATTCGTCCAGGCCTGATGCAGCAGTATCTGATTCCTGAGACGACAGAACACATTTTAATCTGATACATATATCAGTTAAGGATTCTTTGTCAATGTGACAATACAGAAGAAGAAAAGGTAAATTCATATATTTCTATGTTCATATTCACTATCTAAAGGTGTTAATGACACTTCTTTATTACTTTTATCACAATGTTATTAAATATACTTTATAATACAAATATTTTCAATTATAAATTGACCCGTGAAGATCCGGGGTAGAATAGGTCTTCAGCAACCCATGTGCTTGCCATAAAAAAGGCGACTATCTTGTCGTAACAGGCGACTAACGGGATCGGGTGGTCAGTTTCGCTGACTTGGTTGACACATGTCATCGGTTCCCAATTGCGCAGATCGATGCTCATGCTGTTGATCACTGGATTGTCTGGTCCAGACTCGATTATTTACAGACCGCCGTCATATAGCTGGAATATTGCTGAGTGCGGCGTAAAACTAAACTCACTCACTCACTCACTCAATTATAAATTACAAATTACAAAGACATATAAATACTTACTCAAACCCTTTCCAAAAATCTCTTCCAGACTTGTATAAGTCATCAAGTTGAATACACCGGGGCACCACAGAGCCTTCACCTATTGAGGCAGCTGACGGAATATTTACATTGCTCGTCCGTAGCCGTGAAAACTCGGAAACCTGACAATAAGAAATCACCCTTTAAATGTTTTCGATCTCAAGCACTATTACACTCATATTTTGTTACAGAGTGTTACATCATGTTCACCTAATCCGTGAATGTCAGTTCGGAAAATTTAAAAAGAGATTAATTATGTTTTATGTTATTTATGTTTTTTATGTTTATAAGTGAAAAGTGATTGATTCAGTGTTGAATCCTGCTGACCTGATCAGTTGCCATGCCAAGCAGGAAGGCCAGTTCACCTCCCTTGGAAGTACCCACCACTCCAATACCTCCAGGCTGGACACTGGGATGAGACGCCAGCCAGTCTACAGCATCCTGAGCAAAACATATTTTCAAAGAAATCCCAAATTTTAAAATACATATCTCACAGGAACATCACATATTGTGCACTGCTTGATGTGTTATCAATTTTAATTTCTTTAAAAATCAACATACCTGTGAATTAAAACAAATCACATGTTATAGTTGTCAGAAACGGCGTGTCTACACACAGACCATGGTAGTGTTACAAAACAAGCATAAAGAATGTCTCAAGTTATGAAGTTTTAAACTTTCGAAGAATGATGATAATTTCATGGATATGCAACTTCCTTACTCTGTGAAAGGCGACGTTTCGACCTAGATTCTAATATCATTGTCATTGTCAAGCATGACTGTTATAAAAGCAATGTTAAGTGTCAACACATACCTCTGCCTATTTCTCGTAACACGTGGGTCTTCAAAACAAAATACTAACTACAATTAGCTTTAACATCATGAATATCTGGTACAGGACCCATTGTGGGTTCAGATAAAACTATTTAAACATTTGTATCACACTATTCAGCATTCAGTCAACACTCACTGAACATAAAAGATAATTACAACAAATCACTTGCTATTTATGTCTAACATGATGTGTACTGGGCCCTCAGCACATGACGTTTTAAAAGGATCACGTGACCTGCCTCAACAGTTAAGATAAGTTTCAGCCAAGATCAGTTAACAAGCCAGAATTACGGTAAACACTTAGCAACGAATCCTTAACTGATCAATAAAAGTCTAGCCATTTATAACACTTATGTCCCAAAATTGCCAATTTACAATGGTCAGTATAGCACAACAAGAAAGTACGAGAAAGTAATCAAAGTCAATATCAGCTAGTGAAGTGGGCAGGTCATCACATCTTAAGTAGGCAAGAGCAAAGCAAGCAAAGCCTCTAGAGGCCATCAGAACAGCACGGAACTCCGCCAGACCTCCCGTTGAGCCAAACATGTCGAGCACTGCAGGAAATGGCCCTTAACCTGTATAAAATCAATGAAGGGCTTATAGTGAGTGAGTGAGTGAGTTAAAATTTTACATCGCATCGGCAACATTACAGCCATATTGAGGGGCTTATAAATGATGTGAACACATTCAGACAATTTATCATGATTGGCACACATGAATGCTTCCAATGATTCAGGTATAATATATATATATTATCTTTTTCCTGTAAACCTTTTCCGAAAACCTTTAATACACTAATGTTTGCCGCAAATATATCCACTATCGCGTCCTTGATATTATAAAAGGAACCTAACTAGACTGATCAAAAGCACTACATGAACAAATGCCATAAACTTTCAGACTGTCGGCCTTTCGCCTGCTTTTTATAGGTTTATAATATATGATGCTGCTACTTCAGGTAAATATCCAGCAGGCAGAAAAAGTAACAGTAATAATAGTTTTTTTAGAATTAAATGAAGCAGATGTTCAGTGACATATGACATATCCTCCAGTTTTAAAAATTGTTTCTGTCTTGTAATATTTGCAGATTGGATTGTTTTTCCGTCATTTGTATAGTATTTCCAATTACACACCGATATCTTTAACCAGCTGCGTCTGTAAAACCAAAACGAATTAGAGATAACGTCATGTGTTGGCCAATTTCCGGGTGTTATTGAGTATTTGAAGCACGGGAATTGAAGCACGGGAAATCATTTGGAACCGACGGCGTCAGCCGGAGGTTTCAAATTAAATATTCCCGTGCTTCAAATACTCAATAACACCCGGAAATTGGCCAACACGTGATGTTTATCGACATTGTAAACACAAAAGTAAACCAAAAGGTCTACACACGTTTTTGTGTCTGCACTCATTGACACCGAGTATGGGTACAGCAATGAAATGTCATCAGCCGGCCGTTTCGGCTGTCTCCCATGGTAGCATCTGGAACTGTTCACTTGTGACGTTATTCGGACTTTACGTCACAATATGATTTTAATGACGTCATCACAGCTGACGACGTAACAATACAATGGTGTGAGCGATGTTTGTATGTATTAATACGCAGCGAATTTCCGGGAATCGAATACCATTTGATCATGTTTTTCAACCAATCAGATTAAAGAACACAGTGACTTTTGGTTTACAATGGTAAATAACAGATTAATTTGGTATCTGGAAACCAATAACCTCATTACAAATATTCAATGTGGTTTTCGGAAGAATAGAAGTACTACTGATCATTTAGTACGGTTAGAATCCTTTGTCAAAAATGCTACTATAACTAAACAACATGCTGTATCAATTAGGAGATAAACATCATGCGTTGGCCGATTTCCGGGTGTTATTGAGTATTTGAAGGACGGGAATTCATTTGGAACCGACGGCGCTTTCGATGGATTCAAATTCCACCCTTTTCACGCATCATCAGACCATGTGGCAGTGATTGGAACAGGAAGTGCTGGGTGAGTTGAAAATTTGGATGGAGGTACGAAACGAAATGTGATCTTTAAATATATCAGATTATGAATTCGGACGCTGTTTAATTAATTCCTTCAGCATAATGAGTGACTATATACCTATTAAATGTTCTGTATCACTCGTGATACGTTGAGACATCCACTTTTATGTGAAATTATTGAATTATATAATGATCTTGCTACTGGCCAATATGACATCGTCCTCTGTTGGTTACCCAGCCAAGTTGGCATTTCTGGTAGCAAATGGCCGATCTGGCTGCTAAGGCAGCAGCACTCAACAAATCTGTGACACCACACTTCTCATTCCATATTCTGGTAACAAAGCTGTTATTAGATTGTTCATCCATGATCTAGTGGAAAAGAAGGACACTCAAGTAAGTACCAATAAATTACATGCAATTAAACCAACTATCGGTTACACCTACTTGGGTTGTCGGCCCAGATTTGAAGACGTGATCATGACGATGTCGCATTGGCCACAGCAGGTATAGTCATGTGTATTTGTTAACAGGCAAGGATCTTCCATTCTGTATCCCTTGTGATGAAAGAATCACGGTCGAGCATGTCTTGCTTGACTGTATTGATTTTAAAAATAGTGAAGGATCTTTTTAATCATGTTGCTCCTCAATTAGTCCTTGGATTTTGAAAAGAAATTGAATTAATCAGTAAATTCTGATATTGTGTAGATAGTTGATTTTTAATATTAGTAGAGTTTAAGTTGCAACGTAGATGGTCAGAGGCTGTATCCTCGAAGGGGGTTAAAGCATTGTAAAATTATTGTCCTCTTCAGAGGATACGTAAGTCCCAAAACTTTCAAAGTCAGTTTCGACCTACATAATTTTAACCGCATTGTTGTTTTAGATGATGGCTAAATTTCACTACAATCACCAGGGGCTGAAGGGATGGTGTCAATCCAGCTATGGTACATGCAGGTAGCCAAAGTACTCTAAGTCCCAAGAGTCCCTAGTATGGTGATCAGCCTTCAGTTGCTGGTGATCTATAGCCCGGTTTTATATTGAATTGTTATCTATAGTGATATATACGTTTTAAAATAAAAGCTGTGATATTCTAGTAGTTTTACTGTACTTCGATGACAGGTTCTTTTTTCTCAATTTATACATTGTAGTTTGTATAAGTAAAGACAAAAACTAATCAGTAGTTTTATTCTAATAAATAGGTAATAAGTCACTGTCTAACAATATTTCAGTTAAATACGGCATACGGACACGGCTTCACAAGCAAAAATACAAAAGAAAAGCAACTTGATATCGTTACAATTATAATTTGCCATCAGTTAACAGTATCTTACATAGTTTGAATTGTGGTTAACGAATGGGTTAAAATTTAAGGTTGCATCGGCATTGCATCAACCATATAGCGGTGAGAATATTTTACTCATGTACACGAATGAATCACGAATAATACGTTTGTCATACACATATTTTCATTACAATATTAAGTCCGACAGAACTGCTCCTAAAACAGGACCTATACGCCACCAGCATCTAAAGGCGGGTCAATTCCGGTTTAAGCATGATACCCCAGCAGGATTTGCGTCATAACGTTTGGTGCAAGGTGGTTGTACGAAAATGCTAGCTAATACTTTAAGAATGCTTAGCAATGCGTACGCTTACAACAATGGTTGATGACAGTTGAATCAGTTATGATAGCAATTAAGCGTCAGCATGATTGAAAACCAAAACACCTTCTAATTTGATCAAATCTCTAATAAATCAGAGTCAATCGTACGATTTCGACAAGTATTTGTTTATAAATTATTATCAAATAGTATTCACAGAAAGAATATCATATTCTGCTTCACCAGTGTCATCCATCAGAAATGGTTCATATAAACGGGGTCTCCTTATAGTGTAGGCACCTTTTGTTCATAACTACTGAAGCAATCAGGCATGTCAAATAGCAAAACAAAGTGATTACTGGGGCAACGTATCAGTATAAACCTGTGACACAAAGTTAAAACTTATATTTTTCAATACAGTAGCATATAAACAAAACACGCGAATAATGTCTTGGTATCATATGAGATTTGCCAGATGTGAAAAAAACACTCTATTGAGCACACTGCCACATAACAGGAGTCGACTTCATCAATATATTCCTTTTTTTTATTTTCTTTTCGGAGTGGTTTCGTCATCAGCCCTAATGCTGCTAATGGGTGGACAAGCTGAAGCCCACCAGGTTAACATAAATCTCATATTCAGCACATCCTAAAGACCATAAAGTAGAGTAGACCTACCTGGAATAGACTTCTCGCTGCCCTCCACTAACACCTTGAATGCATGTGTACCATGCACTTCTAGAAAATGTCCAGTTCAGTTTGGAAGTAAGCAGGACAGATACGGGACCACTGACTTACACAGATGGATCTATAGATGGATACCGAATTGCCGAAACCGGGTGCAATATCTGATGGACGTATTTAACTAGCGTCCTAGATAGGACATGATACAGGTCCCTTTTGACCCCCAGATGCATATGGAAGGAACTAAACACACGTTCGAAACATGAAATGAAATAAATACATGTTCATTTACCAAAGACTAAGACCTTTTTCATTTCAGCAGGATACGCACTGAGATGCGTTTCAGGCTAAAATGTATCAAATGATAGGGTTTGAGTAACGTGTTAAGAAAGTCTTTCACTCAGTCAGATGATCTCAGATGTAGACCAAGAATGTAACATTTGGTGAGCCATTCAATGTTTGTTAGGTGCTTCTCTTTTTAGATGTTTTGTCCATTTCAGTTAGGATTAAGAAACCATGTTATCATTAATACAAAATTGGACCGAAACATTATTTAAACATATCTAACATAAAATGTGACACATACAATGACCTGAAAGAGCCCCGGTTCAATCTCGTGCTCAGACAGGGACATTTTCCAGCCAGATCTCCTGTATATATATCTGATGTTTGGGACTGAAAGTGTAAGCGCTCCAAACCTGTTTCTTGTAGTAAAGGTGAAGGCCCTGGCACTCGTTTGCTTCAGATGTCTCATTATGGAAATTGCCAACCATAATATTTACAATATCTGTATAAATCATACCATTGTATCACGTTGTGTGTCCTTTATTACCTATACAAATTCCAATATTAATTGGCGACATGAAATTGTTATTTCTTAATCAGTGAAATGCACAAAACAACAAGAGCGAAGCAGAGGTAGGAGAAGTTAAGTGAGTTAATACTTACTTGCCGTCAATATGTAAGCCATATCGTGGCGAGAAGAAATTCGACACTGATAAGCATAACATGTATTTTAAGAGGAAAGCAGAAGAACAATACCCTGATTAAATGTCAAACTGATGACGATGTTCAGTTTGAATTGAGAGTATACCCCACCAATGTTACATAAATGTTTTCGTTAATTATATCTCTCTCAGAATTCAAATAGCCCGACCCTTTATGATGACTTGTGTGACATAAAACATGTCTGAAATAAATATTGGCATAGAAAAGTGTGTTTACACTAACGACTTTTAACAAACAGATATACATTGATTCATGACTAAGTAATTTTTCCAACAAATTAAAATATTTAGTTGAAGTATCAATCGATATTAGTGCATGTTTAATGTGTTAATACATGTACATAAAATTTCATTTCTAGGGATGAGAGATGAACACATTAAGGAGCTGCGATCTGAATTCACGTCTTGAGATGAATTCTAAATGTAAATAACACTTTATCGGCGATTTCAATTGTTTTTGAGATTCTGACAATAAGATTCTGACATAAGATCATCACATAATGACTAAAGCAAATTAATGTCGTCTTTCACACGTTTGAAATTGTTCACCGCTGTATGAATGGCTTGCCCTCATATCGCCTACAATAATTATAATGGGCAGTTTTACCACACCTATCATAATAATGGGTATTACCCAACTGGCTGTTAACATTAAACAAATAGATCTTGTACATTGTCTGTGTGACATGACTTACTCATCTACTTACATTAGTATCATTTGATCAAACATACATGTTTTCATCGTATAAACGAACTCACCATATTAATTGGGATACTTTGATCACCTAAGCTGTTTGTCTGTGTTAACAAGACCTGCTCATCTCATCTTATTCTCTTTTGCAATGTCGTATTTAAACCTCTGTTTCACACTCGGCGTCAAAATGGCAAATCTTCAGAGAGCTGAGTTCGTTACTTCACAGAGAGGCGGTCAACAAATGCTTCTTGCTGGATACCGATACAGACGCAAGATTTCCTGTAATATCTGGAACCAGCAGCAGGCCTCGCTCAAACAACCACATGGAGGGGTTTCACAATCGACTAAAGAAGAGAATACCCCGGTCACATCTAAACATTTGCCAGTTCATAAAAGAAATCAAGAAGATTCAGACAGCAGATAAACGGTTTAGATTACAGACAGGTCTGTGTGGTGCTGTGAAATACCGTGCACGAATTGGGAAGGACAGAGATGCCCGAACTGAGAGACTAACTCTTTACTTGCAACTGAACGAAAACCTGTGATGCAGTTTCTAGATGTTGTTGGGCGCTTAGTGAAATTACATCAATTGTTCTGTGACTGAATTATCACCTCTGATGATGATGGATGTGATTGACGTATGTGACTGACCATGGTGATGATATTAGTATTTACACTTGTTGAATATATGACCTATTAAAGTATAAATCATCAAAGCAAGAGTTTATTTTCATTAGTGGAAGTATATCTCATTAGTGGAAGAGTCTACTTTTCTAAAGGTATAACAGCATTTACGTGATGTGCAGTGAGCCCTAAATTTGTTTTGATAAGGGTGTAGGCGAAATGAGGTGAGTGATTGAGGTCATACCGTATAAATAGAGTCGGTAATTAGAAATCGTCAAAATCATATTGATGGTAGTCCGATCACTTGACCTTTGCCTGTAAAATTATGAAGGACTATTCTTTGAAGATGAGATCAAACTTTGCAATTCTCAAATGTTTGCTCATTATCATTGTCAAACATGTACAGTACGATATTATCTTCTTGTACAGGTACAGGTAGATCATGGCAAAGTGGTACACCTCTCTTTAAGCAAAATGTACCATAATCTGTAGTACTTTGTCAATTCATAAAGTAGACGACACATGGTGCTGACAGATTCTGGAGTAACAGCTATTGCAGATAATAATACATTATTCATGGAACATAAATAATCAAGAATTCTTTTTTTTTAAATACAATGCAATCTACATTGTTTTTCACATTCTTGACTCCAAGGCTTTGTTTGCAAAATGAGCAAGCAGTGTCTGATGCCACTTTCAACACAAAAGGCTTTCCTGAGGTAAGTTAAAAGTCATAAGCTATAATATTCACTGGACAGGATAACACAAGTGATGAAAGTTACCCACATGTGATTTGAACCACTTTCTCACAATACTAGATACTGTACTTACATAACAACGTGTAATCCCAGATATGACACATTTCACATTTGTCCATTTTGTGAAAGCATGCTTTCGGCAATTCGGAGCGGGCTAATTTACATTTGTCAGAAGGAGACACAAAGTACAGCGGTACATGATATGAAAGACCTGTTGCAAGATTTCTATTTTGTGGACACCACGGTGGTTGTGTGGGTTAGATTGCAGCGATGTTACTGTGCAATTGTTGGTTCGAATCATGTCAGAAAATACGGGAGATTTTATTGCATGTGGATCTTGACAAACACATAAAAAATACCCACCAGAGTTTTATTATTTATATCAATTGGTTACCAAGGACAGACAAGGGAACATGCTATACGAGCCATTTCAATGGTCCTACTTTTGTCAAGACGTATCTATAGAATAGAGCGAACTCATTGCAGAAGGATTTGCCTCAATATCAACCCTAATATGGCTTTGGTCGACGAAATAATCTCCATCACAGTCACTGGTCTTCGTCCAGTACAGAGAGTCACAGTACAGGCATTATTGAAGCAAGGAGAGAATGAGTTCAGATCCAATGCTCATTTTCTAGCAGACCAGAAGGGGCACATTGATGTTTCACAACATGTTTCATTTGGTGGGACATATACAGGTGAGTAAATGTGAACATTTCTTTTAGTCTGACAAGAAATTCCTTGAGCATATGAGTGCATTCATTTCTTTAAACGCCCGAAATACTTATGGCTTGGAGTCATGTTTGAGCTCTGCCCTGGTATCTCAGTTGGAGTGCACTTATCACTTACATTCATATTAATTATATTCATTCCATCGTCCTTTTCTTGTTAGGTGTCGAAAAGATGGGTCTATTCTGGAGTCTGAAACCAGTTCCAGGGGTGTCCATGCAGAAAGGCATTATGAAGACGGATGTGATGAGGCCTCTGGACTTCACAGTGTCCGTCATAGATGACCACATTCCCTTTGATGACCTCCAACTGACCACGACAGTGAAGATGGTCACAGGCGAACTTAAACGCTGGTACAAACATCCTACCGTGCGAAGGATTGTCGTACGTGAGGGTCCCCTGAGAGGAACTCTCTTTTTGCCTCCTGGTATGCATCCATATTACTCAAACATAGCTGAAACCCACAAACTGACATATCCATCAAAATGTTCAACCGACATCATTTAACCTTTGTTTCCAATTGAGTACCAGATATGCTTATTCTCCATACTTTGGACCCACAACAGAGATAGAATGAAGGTCGTTTGGGGAGGTCACCATGACACTTTAATGGCAACATCCTATGCCCTTTTTCTCGAATGAACATTACACTGTACATACAGATCTGTTTTGTTACACCTGCAAAATCATACACCTTATTTCCATGATATGTGTAGGGTTCAGTTATTGACAAGTGGCAATTTACAAGATCTGTCAAAGCCACTCTCCAATGTACCATACAACCCTAGTCAAAGAGGTAATAACCAATAAATGCATGTATGCAAGCGAATGACTCGTACTGATCATTACGGTTTGTGACAGTTTATCATTTCCCTTAAACACGACACTGTTTACAGATGAAGGACGTTTTCCTGGAGTGATTGATATGTCTGGTTCTGCTGGAGGACTGGTGGAATACCGTGCTGCCTTGTTGGCGTCTAGAGGCTTTGCTTGCTTTGCCCTCACTTACTTTAGATATGATGATCTCCCAACTGCAATAGGTGACATTGACCTTGACTACATTCTTGTAAGTTTTCCAACCACAAATAAGCATATTCTCCAGTCAATAAACCAGTCCAATGTGCAGTTCATTCGCATTTACAACAGCTACAAAAGCTGGTTTTCGTAACACGTGATTGTAATGGATTTACAATTTTAATACCCGATATACATTTTCTCTACCCCAAGTGAATTCTTCGCACCCAGGTCTAATGGCATCAAATTTCAAAATGTCAAAAGATGTATATTTGCAATTTGTATAAGGTGCAAGTAGTGGGACACCCACGTAGATATAAATTAAGTATACGAAAGTAAACCAACCCTCGTTTGAACCTACTTGGGTCGTCAGCCCAGATTTGAGGTCATATTACGACGAAGTCGTGTTGGCCATTCTGGATATGATAAAAGGTGAGAGTCCTCTATTTTGTGTTCCTTGTAATGTGAGAATCGCGGCAGAGCATGTTCTGTTTGACTTCATTGGTTTTTCCATCACAAGGGAAAAGTATTAGAAATTATCATCTGTGAAGGATCTTTCTTGAAAATATTCTCATCTATTGTTTTTAAAGGAAATTGAACTCGTGCAGAAGATATGCTGTACATGGATGTTTCTTATTTAACTGTCAGTGTTAGTGCCTATACCCTCGAGACGGGTTGAAGTAATGGAAAATTATTGTTCCTATTATAGGGTATGGGTGCTGCACATCATTCGACGTATTTTTATGCATGCCGTGCTTTTAAATGTATCATTATTGTCGTTATAAATTTTAGCTCAACTCGTCATTTATCGCCGGTGACTGACGGGATGATATAAATCCAGCTTGGGTGGCAAATATACTGCATGTCCCCACAGTCCCAAGTATGGTGATCAGCCGTCAGTTGTGTGTGATCTACAGAACATTCTAAAATGTATTGTCCTGAATAGTGATTTAGTCCTAGGGTTACATACTAGTTTTAAATTTCTATTTGTGATAATCTAGTAGCGTACTGTCCTTTGTCGACGTATTTTATAAAATCTATCCATTATCACTGTATGACTTGCGCTTGTCACAAAATGGTTGACATATTCTGTATGTGAGTATAAATCGTAACTAACGTACTCACTTGAATGATCAAATTACTCAGGCACTTTGGTCAAAGCGCTCGCTTGTCGCGCTAAAGACCAGGCATAGGTTCCACGTAAAGGTATAATGTGGGTATCAGTGACGTAAGAATGTTCAGCGGGGCTAAAAACCATATTCTCTTATTACATGTAATTCTCTTCCAGAAGCATGAACTTTTAGTCTAAGTATGTTCTATAAAAAAGTAATCTTTACTCCTGTTTTGGATGTTAGTTAGTATGTGTTTTCCCAAATTCCAAGGGAAATACACCGTTGAATGCGCAAATGTTGTTTCTGTTACTGCAATTACTAGTAGAGCTTTTTCTGTTAATTATGTTCTGTTCACACTATCCCGAAGCACCGACGACAAAACTGACAACTGATTTTGTCATGCATTTTACGGTTTCTGAAGCAAAAGTTAAACTAACATTTTAAATACTTTTGTCACTAACTGCAGAACACGTACTCAATAATACGTGTGGAATTCGTTTAGGACAATGGGAAACGATTTGAAATACATAACTGCAATATTTGTTTATACATAATTACAGGGGGCTGTTGATTGGTTGGCTTCTCATCCCTGCGTACAGAGTGGAGGTATTGGTGTAGTCGGATCCTAAAAGGGAGGCGAAATAGCCTACTTGCTTGGCATGACAACAGATAAGGTGAACATGGCTTAACAAAGACTGACTTTGTTTATAAATGTCTCAAAATTGACCAAACTGTCAATAAATATTGGTGTGCATACACCTCATAGTTAAGGGGACACATTCCTCATCGCTAAAACACAGCAAACATTATAACAGTGATAATATAACATTTTCAAAACTTCACCATGATGTTGTGACTGGTTCAGCTGTTCAACTTCATACGTCCTCCCTTTCTTCCAGAATATTCAAACAGCATTCAGTCCGTGTGTTGTTTAACGCCGTATTGTTCAGTATATGTAAACCTGAAGGTAAATTTTGATTTCGCAATTGAGGTGAAGGCTCTGGCGAATATCTGTGGCCTCCCGTTTTACACACTTGATGATCTTAAGAAGTCGGGACAGGTGTTTTGGAAAGGGACGGGGTGAGTGTTTTGTCTCTTGCACTACGTCAGTAACAGCTGTAGTTTAAAGTTGGATATATAATACTGCAACGTTCTTGTTGTTGTTTCCAGTTGGAACTTCAGTAAACTGAACTACACCGATGAAGGTTTTATTGCCAGAGACGGTGCCCACTATGGTGCTGAAGTCATTCCGGTGAGAACGTTGCTCACTCAGTCTTATTCTGCACAGATGTGCATCAGACGACTTGACCATCGATGCTCCCACAGAAAATAGGTTTGAACACAACGGTAACAGTTATTATGAATAATCAACGGATAAAAAATGACTATATAATACTGCAATGTCTTTTTCGTTAGGTGGGACTTAAGTAAAATGAACTACACCGATGAAGGTGTCACTGCAAGAGGCGGTGCCTGCTATGGCGCTGAAGTCATTCCGGTGAGTTTGTTTTTACGTGTCCATATTCTCTGGTTATTACGTCCCCTATAAGTAGGCTATCAAAGCATGCTGATTTGGAGACAAAAGGATATGTTATGTTATTGAATGGCACCAGTGGAGAACGATTTTGTGCCTTTTATGTGCAGGACGTGAAGTTCCTCTTTACAGTTCAGGTTCCTGGTATGGTGATGTCTTCAGTTGCTGGCGATCTATAGCCCGTTTTATTGTATTGTTTGCTATGGAGATATACTTTATGATATCATTTTAACCAAATGTGATAGTCTGTTAGTTGTACTGCCCTTTGATGATAGTTTTTATGGTCTATATTTATTGATATTCAATGTATACATTGTTCTCATCACGATTTGGCTGAAAGATTGCCGATGCGAAATGAAATATTGAGTGAGTGAGTTAAGATTTTACATCGCATCAGCAATACTACAGCCATATGGCGATGAAAACAAGGTAATCAATTTAAAATATCTGTCGACAAATGACAGTAAAACCAACTAGACTATCACAGATATATATTTAAAACTAGTAATTAAATCTAAAATATTATAGAGGACGATACAATATAAAAACAGGCTGTAGATCGCCAACAACTGAAGGTAGACCATCCCTTCAGCCACTGTCAATTGCAGGAAATATTTAGCCAAACTTTAAAAGAACAAAAATACTACGTTTTAATAATCTGGTAAGTTTAAATTTAGCTTTGTGGGATTTACGTATCCTCGTTTACTCATTCACTCATTTGCTTCAGAAAACCAAGCGCAAGAAAACCGTCTCGGTATTATACTTCGAGAAAAACTAAATGGTTGCCGAAATGTAATGTCACAGTATTGGCATGAATGGTTTACAGTAACTTTTAGCAGAGTAACTTCACAATGAAATCTAACTTTTCCCCTTCAGGCTTGGAAGAATAACGCCCACATCTTATACATCCATGGTGAAGACGATGCCGTGTGGCGAGCTGATGAAGCTAAACGTTTCATTGAGACCTGTCCTGAAGAGAACAAAAAGAACATTGAATTTCTCTCCTATCCTGGAGCAGGTCATCGCATCGAACCTCCATACATGCCTATGTACAGAACACTGTACCACCCGTTGTTTGGTGAGTAATCAGGCAAACACGATGTAAAGGTGAACACAGAGGTTAGAATTGGTCTTCAGGAACCAGTGTTAGTGATTGGATGATCGGGCATACTGACAGTGCTGATGCATGTCATCGTATCCCAGTTGAATAGATCGATTATGCTGATGTCAGTCAATGGATAGTCTGGTCCAGACTCGGGTATTTATAGACCGTTGTAATATAGCTTTATTAACACTAAGTGCAGCATTAAACACCAAATCTGGAGAAAAGAGAGTTTCAGCGATTATCGTCACTCTACATCAAACCTTCAGGCATATAACCATATTCCGTATGTAACGTCTCTAATAATGAGAGACTGAAGTTTAGTTATTAATACGCTGCCGTTAATATACGATTAATATGCAGAAAACACAGAAGCATCAATGAGCGATGTTATAAAAAGGTTGCCTAAGTGACCGCCGCAACAGCGTTTTGTGCAGGCATATCTTCGAAAATGCATTCGCAGTACATGGCGAAAAAGGCAACGTTGTACAGTTGGGTGTACACTTAAGATGACGACATGAAACTTTATTGATAACTTCTTCAATGATATACGTGTACGTTTCATGACGGTATGTCTTTCAAACAGTATGAAAGATTTAGGATGAGTATACCAAGACGAAAACATTATTTCAGCTAATTGTGTTGACAAATTCTTTACACGGACCTCAGTACCCTAATTCACCCAGTACGTGTTTCCCTAAACAGACTTGAAACTGCTGATGGGAGGTCATCCTGTACCTCATGCTGCAGCCGAGGAGGACGCTTGGAAAAGACTTCTCCACGAACATCTGCCACATTAGTATCACACACCCTACTGTCAAACACAACGTAACTGGTGTACTCTCATGGATGGAGTACCAGCTCCAGAACAGGAAGTAAACGGGATGATGGGAACTCGGTTACCTCCTCGGCCTTGGTTGTAGACGTCTCCGACGTGTATCTGTCTATTCCACCAAGCCTTACGGATAAATGTATTCCAAGCAGACATTACTCGATATAATTCGTTCTAATATTTTAGCACCTCCTAAATGAAATTAGGAAGAAAATACAGATATATTGTCCTATGACATCACAGTGATATAGGTTACAATTCAATGGGTGTGCTGAGTCATGTTTATGTAAAATGGCAAGACCCTGAACTGTGTAGCTCTTTATCCATGGGATCAATTCATCCTCAAGACCTAAGGCTTTGCCTTGGTGCTTTCCAAACTTTTCCCTTTAATAGCATACTGTGGAGACTGATGAGCCATCACTAAATCAACGGCGCGAAATACTGTCATTATATATTAATAAACTCTTTTCAAATCGATGTAATCCAGCCTTTGATTGTGTTTTATATGAGTATCTGTATTGTACGAAACAATCCCTTATTTATTTCTATTTGAATGAATAAAACCCCGAAAACCTTTCTCCTACAAACATTCTGTCATCATCTCCGTGAAAACTGGTAAGGCAACAAGTAGATCATTCATTAACACAACTAAAAATCAGACACAAATCAGGGGCGGTGGGGTAGCCTAATGGTTAAAGCGTTGGCTCAGTCACGCCGAAGACCCGGGTTCGAATCCCCACATGGGCACAATGTGTGAAGCCCATTTCTGGTGTCCCCCGCCGTGATGTTGCTGGAATATTGCTAAAAGCGGCGTAAAACCAAACTCAGTCAGTCAGTCAGACACAAATCAACTTATTTATTCGCAACAGCAGCAGCAACATCAATTACGAAAGAGCTGCAATGCTTACAAAACTATGTGTAATTCTGGCTCCTGATACCCGGAAATGTACTAGCTCCACTGTCGTTGGGTCCAGGATAACATCATCAAGATTACCAAATGACAGCACCATTGTAATGCCGAATCAAAGGCTACATTAACAGCTTTAAAAAAAGGGATGCTCAATTCCCCGCCGACTTGCCAGTACGACATCGCCCTCTGTTTGCTTTCCAGCTACGTGAATTACTGGTAACAATACCTGATGCCGTTGCAGCGCTCAACAAATGAGTCTGTCCACTTCTAATCCTTGATGTGTCATGGTGAGGGTGTGCACGGGGTGGCCTCTGCACTTGTGTGGATCGCTGGTTCGGTCAGGTCTTGATGCTGTTCCTTTGGACTGTTAATATCATTTGTCGTTCCATGTAGTAACATGTCATTCGCGGCTGTAACCCTATAACACATTCTATCTGTTGTTTGTGTGTCACTCATACCTTTGAGTATGCTTTCAAGTGCCTGAAGTGTCTTCCACATGCACTGGGCTGTTGTGTTTGGGAGTTTGAATCAAACATGGTTCTGGTGCGTTTCAGCACCCTTGTTCTTCGCTGTTTTTGACAATGTTTGATTCCACTCTAACTCAACGAATACTGAATCATTTGCTTCACTACATGTTCCAACATGTCGTTTAAAGTGCTCATTCAGCACTCAAAAAAGTTGCATTTACCTCAGAGTATAAATGACCACGCCACTATTAAGTTATACATGACTATCACATTTTATGGTGTTCCCATGCTTTGTGTTTCTGGCATATTTCAGTGTTAAAATCAGTGAAGGATCTTGTTAAAGTTCTCATTCAATCACTGACCATTGACGACAGGTTTTAACATCTATAAATTGTTCTCGTCACGATATGGCTGGAATATTGCCGATGTGACGTTAACTATTAACTCACTCACTCACATGTAATAGCGGTCAAATGTAAAAGGATGACAGCAAAGAAGCGTGAACTATTACCTGGGATTATTGGGGTGACATTAGGATCCAATGTTAAAGTAACTTTAAGTGTGATAAGTGTCAGTTGAAACCTGGCTAAGCGTATTCATAATGAAAACCTAGAATATTTTGAGGTTTGAACAGTAACCCTCAAATACATTTCAACTCAGGTTGAAGTTTTGAGTCCTGAAATATACAGACACATTCTATCTCAGCATGTAGTTTTGAGCACATCCTAATGACTCTTTTTGACTCGTAAACGAAACAGAAAAACTGACACTCACTTGTCAATGCACTGTGTTGTATGGTGATAGTTGCATGTTAAGATGCCATTTGTCAGATAAAAAAATCTCCAAACTTACATGCATGCAACATGCAAAAACATGAAATAAATTGCCCCCACAAAATTTTATTGACACAATTTTTGCATTCATGTACATGAACTTGTGTCTTATCATAAGTGAAAGCATTAGCAGATTTTTATTAAAATGCCAGTCACCCATTAAACACCCCATCCATAACCGAGGATCTAATCATGTCTACTTCCTATACGTCCTCTGTACAGTATTAGTGGTGGAGAGTCATTATATTATTTGGTCAATAACCACTAACGTCCTAACAATAATACCCCGAATATGTTTGCAACTGACGAAGCTGAAGCTGGATCTCTAGAAACACCGTCCCACATATATAAGCTATGAATTCATATTAGACACACCTCCATGGTAAAAAAACTGTCAATATGTCACATTGATTTCCATAATTAATACTGTAATGGTATCAGTCGTTACTGAATTGCTCTACTTAAAGTGTAACATGTGTAGTCCCTGAACCACACTCGCTCTTCCAAGTATGAGACATTCATGACAAACATATACTCTGAGAAAAGGTAGAAAAGTAAGTAGAACAATTATAAATATCTGATGTAGTTTTGCTGACATTCAATCATCAGACGCAGACCTCCCATGATAAAAACGTGACCTACTCAGATCCAGTCCATCACGTGTAGGACACAATCATACTTGTTGCCACCATTTTTATCTCTATAGTTATAGCAATATATACAAACACCAGGATTGCAATGGATTTCAACACAGACAAAGAGGAACCCTCAGCGCGTCCGGTACGACCAGTTCGAGGCGCCGTTTTCAACACGACTAAACTCAACCTCTAACGGTAAGACAGAACGACCTTTTTAATGAACCACAACATCTTAATACTGCCATTGCCCCAAGGTCTCCAGACCTAGGCTCCATTAAACTTTATGCTCTTGATCAACGTCTTCGATCACGTCAGCAACAGCCACAGAACCTCTACCAGTTGGCGGCAACACTGCAGGAAGAGTGGGTGAACATTCCCCAGGCCCCAACTCGTAATCTGATGGGGGCCATACAAATACTGAGAACTTATGACCATCACCTTGACATTCGATTGTGTCGTGATGATCCTCGGTAGAGATTGATTTGTGGCAAATGTATACAATGTATTATGATCTGTTGACACTTATTGTAAAGTATTTATTTAAAAGTCACTTTTGCGTTTCTTGTTTTTGCAGAGCATATATTTCTATGTTTTTTCAGGTAAACATTTTACATTTCAAAGTGATTGTCGTGGGAGCCAGGGGTGGACGGGCAGGATACCGTCACCTTTAAAAAAACAGGTAAACATCACTATTTTACACTAATCACAATGTGGAATCCTGCATCATTTCTTCTGTAGTCTGGAAGGAATGTCGTCTGTTGTTTATTCAGGCTAACCACCGAAATCAAAACTGTTTTCAGTGGTCATGGAGAGTGAGTGAGTGAGTGAGTTACTATTTAACGTCACATCGGCAATATCTCAGCCATATCGTGACGAAAACAATCCATACAATAAAAAGTGGAAACATTTTGAAGATTAAAACCTGTCGACGATGGACAGTTAAAAGACCTCTAGAATCACAGATATAAATATAAAACTAGCGACCAAAGTTAAAATATTCCAATCAAAGAAGACAAAACAATATAAAATACGGGCTATAGATCGCCAACAACTGAAGGTAGATCACCATACTAGGGCCCATGGTGGTCATGGAGAGAGAGACGACCATCCGGCAAATGGCTAATATGAGACGACGAGTCGAATTACAGCTTTTGGCCACTTGCTTGTTGGAATATGTTATGTAGTCAATAAACGGAGGTGAATAATAACCATAAATCAAAACGTATTCGAGATTGTGACACATGGTGTATGTTTAAAACATGACAAAGATGATATTTTCAGCTTTATTCCATTAATCTGTCCACCATATGCATTGACTCCTGAAAATAGATAGCAGTAGCTATCAGATTGTTATATTGTTTGTCGGTTATAACGGCATTAAGGAATATTCCACATTTGTGACGGATCTATCGCACTGACATTTGATCCCGGAAATGTGTGGCAGGGCTGGCTACAGTAATTGTATCCATAACACCATTCTTGATGAAGCCAATGCTATCGGTGCATGCGGTGTTTTAGTATACTACATATTTACCTATTCATAGAAGCAGCAATATTATTTATGACTGATGTCCACGTTAATATCCATCCATCCTTTCATTCATCCATCGTGTCATTTTAATTGGAGAAAATTCTTCCATAGTTCGACAGTCATGATCATTTCCGAGATATGATTTGTATTTCAGGAGATGGATATGATATTGTTGCTATGGATACCAAAGGACATGCTCCTGGAAGGGGGTAAACTGTTACATCTTATAAATATGTTATTAGTACATTTAGTCTCCCTTAGTCAGATGTCAGCAGCATGAGCTTCAGGATGACCTTCCATTACAATTGTACTGGATGTTGATGGAAATACATTCGCAACCAAGTGAGTGAGTTTACTTTTACGCCGCGCCCAGCAATATTGTAGCTATATGGAGGCGGTACATAATCGAGTCTGGACCAGACAATCCAGTGATCAACAGCATGAGCATCGATCTACACAATTGGGATACGATGACATGTGTCAACCAAGTCAGAGAACATGACCACCCGTCCCGTTAGTCGCCTCTGACGACAAGCGTGTGTTACTGAAGATCAATTCTAACCCGGATCTTCACGGGTTCACAGCCAAGTGAGGTAACACCTGTCAATGATGAATAGCTCACAATTTGAAATACACACTAATGAATGTACCTAATTGAATATGAATGAATCAGTAATTCCCAGCTATTCCCAACGAGTACTAGTAACTATGAAGTCCAACATAGCCAACATAAAACGACACGCGTCTGAGTGCACTAACGTTATAATAGTTCAGGGCGAAAGTGTGCTTTATTACACTATACATGGTGGTAGAGCGAACTGTATTTCTTAAATAAGTCATTTCGATTTCCTTTTACAACAGAATGAGTATAGAAAATCCTGTCATTCCAAATTTTATTATAATTGGAGAAAATGAAGAAAACATGAGCTATGTCTGCAGGAGGATCTTGATAATCTTGCGCCTGGAAAAGTTGACATCAATGTTGGCTTTGTTCTTCACTGAAAGGGTCCAGGGTGGAACGGCGATTCGGATGAGCGATGAAGCAGGTGTAGGTCCTGGCTAGGATGTCTTGAGGGCCGAATAGTTTATAACACAAGATGGGCTAGGGTAACTGCTCAGTGAAGTGAATGTTTTCTTCAGACTGTTACTAAGTTTCTCCTTTATGCAATAGAATAGATACCAGCTATGGGTATGTGTTCGATATGTTAGTAGCATATCTGCCTTGGCTACGAAACATGTTTGAGGAGGAAATGGAGTAGTCTCGTCCAAGCATCTTCCTGTGCTGCAGCATGAGCTTCTGGCTGTCCTCCCATCACCAGCATTATGTCTGTAAAGGACAGACATACACAATCGCATTCTTAGTACATTCTACACATATAACCTACAAGTGCCTTAAATCTGCGAATGATACGTCAGTCCCAAAACTTTCAAAGGAAATTTAAGCTTAACATTTTTTTTAAACGTAGCATTTTCCTGGTTTTAAAGTATGGCTAAATTTTCCTACAGTCGCCAGCGGCTGAAGGGATGGTGCAAATCCAGCTTGGGTCCATGCACAGGGGCGTGTCACGCTTAGAAACAGCGTTAGAAAGACATATAGGTATATAGATCCTACCCAAGTACTATATAAAAGGAAAGGGATCTAACGATGGAACCACCCCTCCTCAAACAAAGTTAGCTTTCACAACGTAAACTATTTTTAACGACATTTAATTAAATGTTAAAGTCTTTTATCTGATTTTAATAACCTCAAGCTTGACCCTACAACAGTAACAAATGAGTTTTGAAAACCCACGGAAGCTGTTCAATGATATGTATGGGTAAATGTATAACTGTGGGTCCAATGAGTTCATACTGTAACTACTCACCTAACGTTTTATGGTACATTGCTCTACACACAGGCGTATATGGTGGTTGGATAAAGTGGCCTGCTCCTGGATAGATGACAAGTTCAACGTTCTTCCGCTTCTCTTCAGGACAGGTCTCCATGAACTTTTCAGCGTATGTATCCATCCACACGCCATCATCATTGCCACACAAATACAGGATCTTGGCATTGTTCTTCCATGCCTAAAGAGATACGTTTAAGTTCTTGATGCTTAATGTACCTGACACATTTGCCTAAACTGGAAGAAATTAATCTCCTCCTGGCAAGTGTAAATCATGGATAATAAGAATACATAAAATGAATCTTTACATTTCCAAATAGAGAAAGAGGTAGGTTTGTTTATGTGCGAGTAGATTTGTTTATGTGCCAGTGGTGTTTGTAGTATCCTTTTCGCATTAACAAAATTGTTCAATCCATATCTTTGCATGGATTTCGTATACCTTGATCTAAGACTGTCTCCTCTAGGATTCCCGACAACAGTTCCATTTTCACAGCCGAGGCCAAAGCTATCTTTTCAGCTTTGACCTATATTAAATAGCAGAATCATTCAAAAAAATTCATCGTTTTCACAGATTAATTATCTTGCCTTCAAGCACTTCAAAATGTTACTTCAAGTCACCCAATCATTCTGGACATTTTAGAACTTTACAACGACTCTCTACTGGCCAATGTGACATCGTCCTCTGCTAGTTGCCGGGTCACGTCGGCATAGCAGGTAACACAAAAGCTGCTTTGTGATGAGGTTTTCACCATCAAGCATCTTCTGCTTGAATGCGTGGACTTATCGTCTGCAAGGGACTCACATTATGATGCAACAAACCTTAAAGATCTGTTCTCCCGCGTGAGCGCTCATCTGATAGTGAACTACCTGGAGGGAAGTTGATCTGGTATCATAAATTGTAACTGTGAAATGTAACTATCATAAATTGTAACTGAAATGTGACTAACAAATTCCTGCCTTTAAATTTGATGCTATGACTTTGTCTGCTTTTAAATGACAATGTAATGAATATATGTTTTTGAAATATGTACTTACAATGTTTATTAATGCAAACTTGTTCTCATCACATATCAAGATGTGACGCTTCCAACCTTACCCAACCCAACCCTTCCAACTTCAAATGCCTATTACACATAATATGTCCTGCCTTGTATTCACACAGCAACGTCTCAGGTTGATAATCAGAATACCAACAACGGACATGAAATGACAAAATGTACTAACCGGAATAATTTCCCCATCACTGGGATCGACGTCTCTGAGGTAGGTGCCTTCATCTGTATGCTTCAGTATACTTGGATGTACCCTAAAACGAAAATAGAACGCTAACAAAATCCTACAAGCTTACTTCAACCCTTTCCACTTTGCACTTGCCAATGTCAAGAATTACAAATTGAATACATAAGTTGCAATCTACATCACTGATCATATGTAAAACAACTGACATTTAAAATATATGTCATTGATCAATCAAAACGATTATAATTGGCACAAATATAGTATTCTGTTCACGGAAAGAATTGTACCCATAAGTTCCCATGAAGACAATTTCATCTAAAATTTATTGCATGCAATATTTGCCTTATAATAACGACAAAACACAAAGGCACGGAATTAAATATATTGGCTATTGTTGAAAGTTATAAAACATTAAAAATAATGTTACATTTATCTCATCATACATATTACACAGTCCGAATTAGACAAATGGTTTAAAGTACTTTCTTCACCCCTTTCCAATACACCTGTCCACTTCTTTTCAGATCACATATGGAATAGTAAGGAGGACCAGATATATTCACCAATGCCTTCACCTGTTAAGAAAACAACATGGTTTGTGAGGTTGTGAATAGAGGGCATCATTGGTTTTGAATCAACATTGACCCACTGTGCTCTGTCTCTGGTCTAAAAACATTGTTTGGCAAGGTGAAAATGTCACACAGTTGTGTCCTTCTTCCTTTGGTCCATGTCGGTAGCAAAAGTACTGTAAGTGGCCATGGTCCCTAGTATGGTGATGTACTATCAGTTGCTGGCGATCATTAGCCCTTTTTTATTGTATTGCGCTTTATTGTCATATATGTTACTGAGTTAACGTGCTAGTTTTAAATCTCTAACTGTGTTACTGCCCTTAGGGGTGGGGGTTGGGGTGTCACACTTTATCATATATCTTACCTGTTATTAACATATGACCCTATTAAGTCATGATATTGCTGACATATTGCCGATGTGTGTGAATTCTCCATCGTAAGGGATAGATATTTCAATGTGAAAACAGTTAAGAATCTTTTTACCTCTGTTACTTTTCATTTAATTATTGAATTTTTTAAAGAAATTGATTAAATTGATGAATTTTGATTAATATGTTGTGTAGATAGCTGTATTTTACTGATTCGTAGTTTAGATTGGTAACTCAGACGGTTAGTGGCTGTACCCTCAAAGGGGGTAACAAGTATCGTAAAATTACTGTCGTCCTTCGAGGATACGTAAGTCCCAAAACTTTTAAAGTAAACTTTAAACTTACCACATTTTTTAAAGTAGAATTTCTGTTATTTTACATTTAGGCTAACTTTTCCCACAATCGCCAGCTGCTGAAGGGGTGGTGTAAATCCAACAAGAAGACAAAGTCATCAATATCCCCCGCAATGGCAAAATACTCTTCATGAATATGTCTACGAGTTACTATGTCAAATGTTTTGGCGTGTATATAACTAAGTGGAAGGAGAGTACTGAAAGGTATCAAAGTTCTGCTCCAGAAAGGAGCACTACCACCAATTTCAGTCTAAGTCAAACTTGTTGCCATGGAAATGCAAAATATATTTTATTCAGAAATCCTAAACTAACAAAAGGCACCAGTAGACCACCAGGTCTATATGTGTGCCAAGTTTGGTGAAGAAACATTGAACGGTTTTAGCGTTATGCTCCGGAAAAGAGTACTACCACCAATTTCAGCCTAAGTCAAACTTGTTCCCATGGAAACACAAAAAATATTTTAATCAGAAATCCAAAACTACCAAAAGGCACCGGTAGACCACCAGATCTATCTATGTGCCAAGTTTGGTGAAGAAATAGTGAACGGTTGTAGAGTTGTGGTGGATAACTAGGGTCCATGCAGGTAGCAAAGCTACTGTAAGTTCTCATGGTCCCTGGTATGGTGATCTACTTTCAGTTGTTGGCGATCTATAACTTGTTTTCATATTGTATTGTTGTCTATAGGGATTTATTTTTGTGATAGCGTACTAGTTTTAAATTAAGAGCTGTGATATTCTAGTAGTTTCACCATCCTTCGATGACATGTTTTTATTTTCTCAGTTTATTGTTTTTCATATTGATATAAATTGTTCTGTTTCATATAATTGTTCTCGTCACGATATGGCTGAGATATTGCCGATGTGACGTTAAATCTTAACTCACTCACTCACTTACTCCAGCAATATCACGGCGGGAGACACCAGAAATGGACTTCACACATTGTTGGGAATTGAACCCCGCTCTTTGGCGTGACGAGCGACCGATTTAAACACAAGGCTATATCCCACCAGAATATATGCGATTTGAACAAAGTAATGGGGTAATTGTAACAACATCCATCGCAGCATTGGCAAAGGTCTTCAAATGTTTTGTTGTTTTTTAAACAATTTGCTCCCATATAATGCGTATGATATAAAATGCAGGCATCTTAACTTGTTGGTGTAGTGTCAATTTTTGCATTGACAGTTTATATGGGGATTTCGCAGTATAATTATTCACATGATTTGTAAAGCACATTTACCTTGTTAGTGGCCATGCCAAGCAGCAAGGCGAGTTCCCCTCCCTTTGAGATACCAACCACACCGATACCACCTTGACGTACACTTGGATGAGAGGCAAACCAGTCAACAGCATCCTGAATAAAACCAAACAAACTTATTTTTGTAAGTTACACTCCGAGGTGCGCTTTCACGAAAGTCTTGTGACGCTACGACCACCTGAGCGACGTCTTACACAATGTCATAACTATTTAGACCGTTTCACAAGGCCATTTTAGTTTAAAATCCCCCAAAGTCAGCAACATTGCAAAGGCTCACTTGCAACAGAGCAAAGGCTAGACACGAAAGTCATGGTAAATAACATGTTTAATATCACAACAATCTAGTTGGAATCATATTCAGCGAACCAAAAACACTTAAATAAATAATCAAATGTTAAACAATGTTTAAAGATTAAGTCACTCTATTGTGAGTAAGGCTGTAGCAAAGGCACTTTCAAATACATCCCAGTTTAGTGTGCAAGAACATACCAGTACGTAGTCAAAGTCAAAGTCAGCCAATGTCGGTGGGAGATCGTCATATCCAAAGAAAGGAAGAGCATAGGAGGCGAAACCTCTGGACGCCAACAGGGCTGCACGGGACTCCTTCAGCCCTCCAGTGGAACCAAACATGTCTATTATCCCGGGAAACGGACCTTCGCCTCACATTTAAGAAACATTTCATTAGGAGCATTTTCGTCACGAAAACATTTGAATGTTTAAACGTGGTTGAAGAACGAAACAAGTGGATGGTTACAATTTTACACAGCTTTGCACCTTTATACATAAATAATATTATTCCCAATTGTGTAACGTCCTGTGTTTTACGATTTCAGCCTTGGTGAAAGAAAACAATTTCAAACACAGGTTGACAAGTTCAGGTTCAGGTAAATCTAACACTGCTGAACCTGGACAGGCCTGGTACTTACCTTCTGGCATGAAGAGAGTTCCCCTTTTGGAACCTTCTCTCACGACAGTCCTTCTCACAGCATAGTGCTTGTACCATCGTTCTACCTCCTCTGTTGCTAGAACTACTGGTGTGGCCAGCTGCAGGTCTTCAAGGGGAATGTGGTCATCAATTACAGACAGTCTGAAGACCAGAGGTGTCGTCACGTCACTCTTTCTTAGAAACAAATCCTTTGATATCCCTGGAACAGGCTTCATACTCCAGAAGAGTCCCATGCTATCATGACCTGTATCAAAACCCATATCCCACCGTGTTACAGAGAACCTTTACAGTGTTAAGGTTTCATGACAATGCTATGATGGCAACCAGTTCAGGACAAACTTGTGATGATTGTTCGTTTGTCTGTGCATATGTAGGCCCAAATATTCCTTTCAAGTGCCAACAACTTTTGGTTTCACACCTTTCCAAACATAAGATATAAATCCAATGATTGATTTGAAACACTGAGTTCGAAAGTTTTTTCAGCGAGACGTCCTTACTAAGATACAGATCTTAGTGTCCTGTAGTTCCAAATACAAAGGTGCCTGTATTTACTTAAAAAATTCATTGACAACAGAAATCGTCGCTCTTACAGGACCTGTGTCATGTGTCATGCAAATGAAAAAAACATAATTGAAAATCTGTTGGGCAGATACGTTTTCGTAGGCAACAAAAAACATTTGACCATCAAATAGTCAAAACGAAGAGGGAATCTACAAACGCAAATGGGATTGTGAATTGTGGAGTTTTTCTTTGTAGATGATTTCCAAAATGAACTAAAACACACCCCGAGGTAGGCTTGCCCGAAACAATACAATAGTTGGTTTCAGACACTGATAGATAATTCAAACTATATTTGGAAGACTCCATATTCTCGATATTTATTTCTGAACCTTGGTAAATAACACATTCATTCTTTGTCAGTATTTAAGATGTTAATTAGGAGCAAAATTCCAAAAACCTATGTTTATGTTGGGTGAGTCTGTTATTCTCTCACCCTTGTATGTTCCCCCCGTTGAAGCATGCTCAGCTATATCGACAAGTCCTTGTTGGTCAGCTTGAAAATGACCGCATGAGCTGAACACTGCCTTTCCCTCTTCCACCCATGCCTGTACAGTCACTCGCTGTAGTGGCCGAAGATCGTTGACTTTGATGGAGACTCTTTCATCAAAAAGTGCCACAAGGGGATTAACACTGAAATATGCCTTACTTGAGTAAGGTTGACCTCGGATGCTGATGTATCTCATAAGTGCCCTAGCATAATTCATTCCCCGTAATTCAAACATCACGTCCGAAATAGTGTTGTTCTGAAGAAATTATGTGTAACTGCTCACGAATGTATAAACTGGAGCTTTTTCATTTGAAAAAAAAGTTAAAATGCAAGCTGACTCTTATAATAACTATAATTAAAAATATTTTTCAATGGCACTCCATTTATGATTTATGTTCTTGACAACATCTGTAATTATAAACACCATGTAATGGTCCTATAAAATAAAGCAGAAAAAGTGGAAACACCAGACGGGGTTTTGCCGATATTCATACAAAATGAAAACCAATCATGAATGTTTCATGTCTGCATACATTGAAAGAAATATGTGCGGGTAGAATATAGTGTGGCCTAATATCACCCAAAATGTGGGGGAAACGCAAAAACTCCACCATGTGGGAGCGACGCGGCCAAACACATCAGCATGACATGAACGTGCAACATATATAGTTAGACTATGAACACGATGGTTGTTCATTCATCTGTCAGCACAATTGTACAGCAAGAGGAAAGGGAAAACATGCCCCAAGACAATAACTCAACGCAACAACGCCATCGGATGACTGCAGACTGGCGACGCGGCTTCAACTTCCGAAATGATTTTCCGCGTATTGCTAAGCACCATTAGAAGACCGTTATCAGAAGCTTTGGTCAACACGGGACATGCCCAGATGCGGTCGGCCACATGTCACAACTGCAGGGCAGGGCAGGGCCCCGTTTCACAAAGCTCTCGTAAGCCTAAGATCTCGTAACTTTTCTCGTAGCAGTCTTACCTCCTATACTGTAGCATATGAGGTACGAATGCTACGAGAAAAGTTCTTAGACTTACGAGAGCTTTGTGAAACGGGGCCCTGAACAGGTACATACCGCCTCGTCACTTACGTGATAGACTCACCACTGCCACCTCTACAGCGACAGCAATACAAGCCGCAAGTACACGCCGTCCGAGATGACCAATTCGAGGCATCAGTCTGACCGATTAGCATCGTCAGTAACGTCAATGGTGTCCTGGACACAGAGTATGGCCTCAGCAGCGATGGAGACGTGTTTGTTTTATGGGATAATCACGATTTTTGCTACCCTGTATGTGTGTAAGTATGCGTGCCTGCGTGTACGTATATGTGTAACTTAAGATAGTTTTGTACATTTGCAGCGTTCGAAATACCTGCCTTCCCAACCGCCCGGGACGGGTTATTTTCAACACGGCCTGCCAGATTCTCAAATTCACCTGGCCGACGGTCGAGTTAAAATCTAGACATCTATAAAGATATTTTGTGAGCATGCAAGATTTTGTCAGGGCTGGCAAGTTTTACATCTACCCAGCCATGTGGTCTGGCTGAAATTACTGGGAGTTTCACACCCTGACATTTGTTACTCTTTTCCAGCAACATATTTACAACGGCATTATAAAGAAAAATTGAAGTGAAGATATAAGCCTAAGCGGAGTCGATATAACGTTAAATTTGCGGTTATACAACACCCGGTATACGTCCCCAAATCGTCAAACACAGTTCAGTTATCCCCATTGTGATTCAACACTTTTTATGCTGATTTTTCGTGAAAGAAATTCATTATTTAAACCAGGTCAAAGTTCCTCTAGGTCAAAGGTTAATCATATCACTCTGTTCCGTAAATCACAAATAAAACTCGTCTCTGCACACTTGGATTTATTGTTTTCTTCGGTACGGGTACATATATGACAGTTTCAAACCTACAAACTCCGATGAACCAATGGTTAACGTGAAATTGTGTGGCTTTCACGCTTCGAAGGAACACACAGACAGCCATAACATTTGCCGCGCAATGAACTGGTCTAATGGAGATAACTCATTACGCAACTGAACTGGTCTAAAGGAGTTACCTCATTACGCTACCTGTTACACAGTCCTTGAACTTACACCATCGCCAGAAAGTGTAGTTCCCTTTTCACACTTCAACACGTTTATTATGTGCACACTGACTAAATCTGACAATGATGAATAAATCGTAATGTTATAGCTAAAATGGACGGAATTATCATGAAACCGCCTTCTAGTTATAAGAAATGAGCGGGCCGCAGCAATGATAATGGGCCAAAGACGGGCCATTAACCCCCCTGGATGCCACAGGGACATATATGTCCTTCCCCTTCAACCCTCAATTTCAAGTCCAATAAAAATCAAAATATCCCACGCACACAAATACACTTCACAGTTTCGAATTCTTCGGGAAATTTCCTGTTTCTTCATACCATCCACTATTATTTTAGACAAAGTTCAAGTGCTGAAAATGACCTTTCAAAATAGGCTTCATCGAAAATGTCGCCATTTTTGACACAGTACGAAGTCGCGATTCACAGCGTTATTTGCTGTATGTTTTGAAATGTGAAAACCGGATAATTACTGGGAGTATAGGGCCCGTAAGTAGGTCACGGGGGCAATGCGAGAATCGACGTGATTACCTACTTCCGGTGACAAACAATCCCGGCAATATGGCGTTGTCAATAATGTTCTGGGTAAACTATACGCGGGATAAGTTGAAACTGATGAGGAAGTCGGAAACTGCTGTTAACAGTGATCACGTATTGAAGTTTCTGTTCGATAGAGAATGTCTGCACGTAAGTGCGGTTGTTCAGGCCTCGATGCGTGACAGATCTTACAAAGTGGAGGTGGGTATGATGGCTGCAAATTTCACGTCCTTGTATATGTAATAACGATCATGAATAGTAAGTTTCAATATTAATCTTTACCCATTGGTTTGTCAAAGAAATTGGGAATTCTGCATGATCTTTTTCTGATGGTACAATGTGTTATGTCTGTATTATTCTTATTGGAAGTGTGTACCAGAAGTTGGCAGAACTAATCACTTGCTGATAGGTATCATTATAGCATTTGAACTTCGGGTGTTCTACAGGTTGCACTTTAAAATATAAATATATATATATATAAAGCAACAGCAATAGTAAGTCCTTCAATAAATATTCCAGGTAGCATGCCATATTTACCAAAACGCCACACATACATGTGCACTGTAAGTTAAGTTGAGTGATTGCCTTGCCTTTTGGTAAATATAATTTTGACAATTCAACCACATACTTGTATTTGTGATTCAAATATTGGCAAGGCATAAGCAGCTTAGCCCTTTCTGCAATGCCAAATCCTACAATTACCCAGGTTAGTGTACATGGTGTATCCCTATCACCCTTGACTATCTGTTTACATGTTAAGTACTGTTTGTGTGATGTAAATCAAAATGTATTACAATATTAGACATGGAAAAATTTAGAACAACAGAAGGAGTATTGAGTTTTCAGTGCATGTTCAAACACAAAGTATATGCTGATTAATAGCTGATTTTCTGATGATAATTTGAGATTATTGTTAATATATGGCAGACAGTGGGCAAATGCAGTGCTGGCTTTGGGCCAATGCAGTGCTGATGAAGTATGCCACTGTTGGGCACAAGTTTTTGCCACAATTGGGATGAATGCATTGATGATGACACACTTGGAGATGCTTAACAACATATTAATTTTATGTAACTGTTAAAGGTTCACCTTAATGATGCCTTTGGCGTAACATACTCATCTTTGCGTAATGTCCTTTGGGCCAGTATTCCTGCCACCATGTGGCTGCTGCACTTCTCTTTGGGTAAGTTTGAATCACACAATATAGGTATTACATGCTTATCACAGAGGGCTAACTATTCATAATGATGTTGTGACTTGGTGTGTTGTGGACCCAATGACATTGTTGATTTCAGTGCACCATGTCGATACATCATGGGTTAATGTCGAATTATGTTTGTCCACTATTCATGTATTTTTTTTCTAATTTGAAATTCATTACACAATGAGAAGTTACATAATGAGACAGATCCTTTCTATCTTTTATTGTTAACTGAGTTATTATTCTTTCAACTATTGTTGTTTTAACAGTTATAGGAGAGCCACCAAAACAGATGTGAAGTGCAGCTGGCTTAATGCACCAAAGAGTAAAATAAGACCAGAGATAGCCACCATGGAGGAGCTTTTTCCCCTCGCAAAACCTAATTACAAGTGAGTAAATTGAAAAACTGCATTTGTGCCTTTTCCATAATTTCGGTGATTATTATATCTGTATGGTCAAATCTTTCATAATTTAGTCATGTGGAAGTCCTTTTGCTTTCTGCTTTGTTACTACCTTTTACCTTTCACAAAACAGAGCTCTGACGAGAGAGGTCACAGATGACGACCGAAAATTCATACATGATCAGCTGCACAAGCTTGACGATTCACTGGTGCCTGATTATTTTAAGTTAAATGATATGTGTTCAAATTGGAGTTTTGCTGTTTTAATTATGTTTAATAATTGTTAAGTTATTTTATAATTGTTAAGTTATTCATGTTACATATGTTATATTTGGGATTACACTGTGGAAGTCGCTGTGGTTGATCAGGTTAGGCAGCTGACTTTCGTGCTGATGAATGGGTGCCTGACTCTGAGGGTGCGAAGTACTTTTATTTGTATTTTTTACAAAGAAAGTGTAATCCCAAATATAACATATGTTAAATTTGACCACTTTCTAAATGGCTTTGTGTAATCATAAGTTATTGATGTTGTGAAAACAGCACAGTATGCAATACTGAAATCTATACCACATATATAAGGTTTTGTGAGTTGTGCCAAGTCATTACTGAAACGTTTTACTAGAAAGATTACTTCTGGATTTATATTGATATCCTTATCAAGTTGATTATGAATAAATTTTCTTTCTAATACAAGTTGACAAGTATTTTCAAAAAATCATGTTGTTTATATTTTGCACATGTGTTTCCTTTGTATTAAGAAAAGTCCCAAATGAACATGTGTTTGATAAATGTATCCATAATCACACAGGAGTAGAAGATATACATTAAAATTCCCAACATGCCCAAGATGTAATTAACATGTATTTAATTCTACAAATAATGAAAACACAATGTATGCTACACCATATTTTTGTCTACTAATTTGTTCAGGCATTGCTATGTGCGAAAACCTAGTAAAACCTGTTAAAACTG
This sequence comes from Haliotis rubra, assembly GCF_003918875.1. Classification (NCBI taxonomy): domain Eukaryota; kingdom Metazoa; phylum Mollusca; class Gastropoda; order Lepetellida; family Haliotidae; genus Haliotis; species Haliotis rubra. Next base: position 185,085 of record NW_025765306.1, read on the forward strand.
TTATTAATCTATGACAGTCATTGAAATACAATTCACTTACACACTAGGAACTTATTCAACTGCCAATATATTGTAGCACTCCGGTGGATACTGTCACCAGAACCACCACTTGAAGGACCTGAAGGGATCATTTCATCTATAGAAGATCTCATTCTCAGCCAGCAATACTTGGAAGCACCTTGTAAGCTGTGCTTGGTTGAGCAGGGCCCTCCTCCTGTCACAATCAATCCATTTCATTTATCGCAAAGAAGACTATTGGACAAAGGACTAATCCTCTTTGGTGTATAGTGAGGAAGCACCGCATCACTGCATCCAACTTTGGTGCTGTGTTGGGTTGCATCAGGAGAAATAGGTAAAACATACTTAAATGAGAAGTTTCTTCGATACTATGAGCATGCACAAAGCTGTAGCCTATCAAGTCTCCATTTTCAGTGTTGTATATTTACTCACTCATAAGCTTTGGTCATGGAACATTGTGTTATGTTCTATCTTTGTGTGTCCAATATTTTCAAGGTATCCACCATCACTTATGAAGCGGTTGCTCTCAGCATACAATCTGGAAGCAGTCAAGAGTGTTGCCTGGGGCATAAATCATGAGGCAGTTGCACCAGGGCCTATGAAGCTGGTGGTGGTGTGATTGAACATACAGGTAAATTCCAGCATCATGTAACAGGAAACAACTTTATGATAACATCTTTTGACACCCATATTACTTACTGCTCATTTATATTGCACCCTGTTAAAGCATAGCCTGCCCAGAAAAGAATGAATTTGAAATTTAATTTCTTGGTACAATGCACTATTATCTTTTTTCCAATTTCAATGCCTCTAAATTACTGTTTATGAAGTGTGATTAGTTTGTAAAAGATACTACCTTTTATTTTAACCATGTCAGCACACAGTTGAAAAATATGTTTGCCTTACTACTGATCTGTTTCCATGTGAATGTTTACAGGGATTTGGTTGCATGAATCTGGTGTTCTTGGGGCATCCCCAGATGGCCTAGTTAAGACTACCTTCATGATGCCTGTTATATACCAGTCTTCTGAAGCAAGGCATTTAACACCTGATATCATCGAGGTGAAGTGCCCATATGCTGCCAGAACAGTTGGTATCGAAACAGGTGTTGATACAGTCAAAGGATTCTGTCTTGGTTAGTATGCCTTTGCTAATGCTTTTTAATACCCCTCAGAAATAGCACATGTCATATCTGTATCATAGATCATGAGTTTACAACCAGCAGGGGATTAATAGTACTTAATTCCTGTGTCCTATATTGACAATGGATGCAACAAAATTTATTAGCACATCCACAGGGCTAGAAAAAAGTCCAAATACTTTTTGTAAAATATCCAATAAAATATCAGTAAGTTATCAAAAGGTTTGCTACTAGCTGGATTATAGTACAATGTCCAATTGAATTACTGTAACAATAAGGTGATGATCATGATGCACAATACAATAACAGTATTAATAATAATAATTAAGTGTCTAGGACCCCATTTTGTTGTCAAGAAACCCTGAAAATTAAGAGCATGAGTCCTAGGGACCCTCAAAAACAGTACTCAGGGTAAGTCCCTGAACCAGGTAATACAACTTCAAACATGTTAACATGTCATCCTTATAACTACATTTATTGGTATTTATCAGTACACTGAATATGAAGGCAATGATTACCAGGTATAGTCATACTAACAATACTGAATATTTTTATTTTTTAAAACTTTCAGTGAGAGGGGAAGATGCCTGTCTTCATCTGTCTGAGAGTCATGAGTACTATCACCAAATTCAGGGTCAGCTATACATCTTGGGTAAAGATTGCTGTGACTTGCTGGTTTGGACACCTATTGACATGGTTGTGATCAGGATTGCTAAAGACCCATCTTGGGCTCCAAATATGATCATACTGATAGATTTTTTTCACAATCAGTTTCTTAAGTCAATTCTGTCATAGATGCCATCTGATTTTGAGCAGCTTTAGATTTCAAAAAATCATAACATGTACTACTCCACTGAGAAAGGAATCCCAAATTTAGACCTGAAGAAAATGTAATCATTTAAGACTTATATAATAATGCAGAATGGGTTGGATGGAGTGAAAAATAATGTGGTTCCTGGACTGTGAGACAGACTATCTCAAATTTAACATATGTTACATTTGACCTCATTTTTGAAAAGCATTGTGTGTTCTCAAATAATTTCAAAGACAGTGTTTGCTGGAGGTCACATAACTTGGGACATGTAACAAGGTTTGTGCGATCCATAATTCTTTATGCTGGTCAGCTCCTACATCAACCAGGAATAGGGCAGGTGGTATATAGCGCTTAATAAATGTGAAAACATATGTCTGTTTTTCACTAGCTGTGTACCTTATGTTCTGAAATTTTAGAATTGAGATTACTTGGTAATAGTCTGTAATTATATGTAGTATATACCAGTACATGTAAATCGAGTCAATGTTTTTGGAAACAATGCTTACATAAACATAGATTAAGCTCATCAGTTTCTTTGTGAGTGCAAGGTTGGGAGTATTTTTTCCTCACATCAGGACATAATTCTCCAAAGCAAATTGTAATAAGAAAAGTGTCTATCAAGGGTCAAGGTCATCTCTGAGGTTACTGCGACATATATCTGTATCATTTTTATTACCAGTGACACACATTACAGTCCTGAGACGGGATGTTGATAGGTTGTGTCTATTTAAGGTCAACACATTAAGGAATGATTATTAACACAAGGTGCATAGTGGTACATTTAGACTTAAAGCTTTCAGATATGGTATGATGATGATGCTTCTGTTGTTTCAAGTATAGTCAAAACACATTATGTCGAACATACCGGGTCTTAGATTAGCACATTGACAACCATTGAAGTGCTGAAATGTTTTCACATTGGTCTGTTCAAATTGTTTCTAAAAGATTATAATTAAAGATGGTGTATCTTGCACGTATGGTTACATTTATATCACATGTGAGAAGAGGTGACAGATAAATTTGCTCTTATGACGTGGAGATAAGGTGCAAACATATGGAGGTTTTACATGTTTTCAGCTACTTCCTTCAGTAGAGGGGCTTGAAGATTTATGAGTGCACAGCACACTTGAAAGATTTTTGTTGAGATGGGTCTATATGTTGCTGGCACATGGTTTAGTATATCAAAGTTTTGATGCGTTCATTTGCTCTTTCTACATGTGGTACAGCGGCTCTTGCCACCTTGTAACAAATTTGTGCCTCCTCCTTGGTAAATTGTGATTTTCCTGAAAGGAATGGTGGTATATTTACATGAACTCCTTTGAGGCAGCAAGTCATGTATTGTAAAACCCTTGTCTGTAAGTGATTAGGTCGCCAGCTTCAAATTTGTTTGCAAGGTGACAGTGCCTAACTATTGCCACATCTGAAACCTAACCCAGGATATAGTTTGGATGAAAATGTCAGGGCTCCATTTGGGGCTACAGCAGTCACTGCTTTCACAGTGTGCCTAGATTTATAATTGCTGTAAGCTCTGGTTTGTTCGTCGAGCTGATTTGGAATGTCTTGTGACATTTCTACAGCATCAACCGATGCTCGGGCACTGCCAAACTCTTCAAATGATTTTGGCATTGACCCTTTGCACTTCATTTGTGATGGCATTGATATATCTATCATGCCGGCAAACAATAACTCATGCAAAACATGAATCAATGTGTTAAAAATGTTTGACACAGTGGCCCTGCTAACATTAAACCGCTGTGCCAAGTCTAGATCTTTACTGTTAAGTGTCAATTTCATTAGCGTGAGCAGAAGCTGATCCTGCAAACTGATGCTACTTGGCTTCCAGCCAGCATAGTAGTTCAAACCAAACCTCCCGATGGTGTCAGACAGAATGACAAAGATGTCATAAGGTATGCTGGTGTACAACAGCATCTGTAACAGATCAATTTTTCCTTTGTTTTAATATTCATATTTATCAAGTTTTTAAGTAAAAAGTTTGCTTATAGATCAGCCATAACAAAAGTGATCATTTTAATTAGAAGGTAAAGCCACTCTGTTTTCAATTTTGCAGTCCTTTATCGCTGATTTAAGAGTGCTATATGTTATTTAAAAACCGAACGCATTAGCATTACAGATGATCTCTCTTGTCCAGTGCATAGAGTGCTTCAAACTAGTCCATGATTACACAATGCCATGTAGAAAGTGGTCAGATGTAATCGTATGTTATATTTAGATAACACTTTCAGTAAAATACAAAAATTACTTTTTTGGGGTTGAGTCCCATCCTGATTCGAACCCACACCCTCGAGTCAGGCACCAAATGCATTGAGCATACAAAGTCAGCACTAACCCACTCCAGCCACTGGAAGTCGTGGGTTAGCGGGTTAGGCGGGTTGACTTTGTGTGCTGGCTATTTGGTGCCTGATTTTGAGGGTGTGGGTTCGAACTCGGATGGGACTCAACCCAAAAATGTACTAGATTTGTAATTTCTTTACTAAGAAAGTGTAATCCCAAATATAACATACGTTTCAACCTAGTCGTTCTGAAAAAGGAATGTTTTATGATTGATACCTTTTCCTCATTTTCTTTGATGTCATCAATAGAAAAGCTGAAGTCAACTTTGGCGCAGTTGTTGGAGGTCATTTTCAAGGGAAACGAGCATCATGTTTAAGCTTTGTAATCGCTGTGTTGAGAAGTGTGTTGAGCTTGATGCAGTTAGGGTTTGCATGTTATTGCATGCACTCCATGCTCGTTTTCAACCTGTGATTAGATGGATTTTGAATGTTAAGTGAGAAATAGTAGGGAAATATTAACAAAAATCTTTATTGTTTCTTTGTCATTTTAAATCAACTATTATTTTCCTCCATATTTTCATACTGATTCAAATGGCAGCTTACATGATAGTCTGCTTGTGCAATTTCTGTTTCAGCTTGCTGTTGATTTTCACTAGATTTGGTTGCCATGTGCATTGCGTCCTGCTGCCTTCTAGTTCTGAGGAAAAAAAATCTGTGTTTTAGTGGCTTAATTGTGGCTAAAGTTAATATGTGAATACTGTCATTATCTTATATTTGTGGTTTGAAAATGTTTCAGACTGACAAGATTGTATGAAATGAATTATTGATTAATTTGTGATACCATGTCATTTTGCAGACTTCAGTTTACAGATACAAGGGCAAATTTTAGTTACTAAAATAGTGTGTGTTTTTTAAATTTTAATTTTTTTATTCATTCAAAATCAGTAGATACAAGTATACAAAGTGCATGATGCAACAACACTTGTACAAATAAGAACAGAAATTCATATGGGTTGGCATTACACATATTGGGATCTTCATTAGGCTGGGAATGTGTGCATTAGAGATGACCATTTTCTGTCAAATTGTAATATGTTTTGATTCTTCCTGGCAATAAACTTTTCTGTCTTGAAAATACCACTCAATATTTTTACAAATGTATCCAGTGATAACTTATTTTTTTTTATACTTGATATATGGATATATTTTTTACTGGCAAGAAGTATGTGATTCATAAGATCGTTATTATATCCGCCAATTAAGACTGTATATTTTGTCAGGGTAAAATTTTCTGATGATTTATCTTCAATATATTCTTTCAGTTTCAGCCAGAACGTTTTCACACACTCACATTCCCAATAAACATGTATCAAATTTTCTGACAGTAAATTACAAAATGAGCAAAGTTCATCATCTACTAACTTCATTCTTAATAATTCTTTCTTTGTGTAGACAATATTGTGGATAAATTTAAACTGGAAGTCAATCAATTTAGTATCTTTTTTGTACATCTTCTATATTTTCTAAAAATATCTTGCCATGGAATTGCAATATCAAAGATATTTTGCCATTTTTCACATGTTGAAGGTAGGTTTTCAGTAGTTATAAGTTTATCATAGAAATATCTGGATCTCTTTGGTGCTGAAAGTAAATCTGTCAGTGATGTGTTAAGATAATGATTATGTACAATCAATAAATTCTTTCTTATAGTTTCTATAGTTTGAAGTTGTAATATTTTTATATTAACCTCATGTATTATTATAACCATTACACTGATGTTCTTGGACATGTTTGACTCTTTTGAAAGTACAAAAATATGAACCATGAATTGTTTCATTTCCATGAATATCTTTGTGTATTGCCTAAGGCTGTAACGATTAACTCGCGATATTCGTGAATCAACCGTAGCCCTTTTTATGAATTCAATTTGCTATTCGTGGTCTTAAGAACCTAATATTCATGAATATTTACAATTTTTATAAGGAGTGTGTTTTGCTTGAACCCTAAGTCCTTTTTCAAAACGGGATATGCAAGAATGCAATATGTACTAGCCTTGTAGTAGCCCAAGTCATGTTAGTTTGCCAAGGCTGCACATGTTACTGTCAACTGTAACTATTACATACAAAATTTGAGTGTCATGAGATGACTGGTTATTGCTGAGACAAATTAACACTGTCAACATTGGCATTCAATATTGTGCATAAGTCATTTAACTACAATATTGTATTCATGAATAATTATTTGTATTCGTTACATCGCTCCTCATTGTAAATAAAAAAGTTGTTCATCCATATAATTTATCCTTACCACTATTTGTTTCAACAGTTTATTATTAAACTAAATAATGTGTTTAGCATGAAAAGCAGCATGAAGTGAGAAAACGTATTAACTGTACCTATACTGTAATAAACTTAGCTGAAGAAAAGGAACTGTTTTGTTTTGTTTCCTCAGTGAGCACACTCCGGATACAACAAACCTTTTCGGTGTAAGATCCTCAAACTGGAAAAGCTTGCCCTCATTGTGAGGAAAGAGGGTAGGGTTGGTGCTTTTATCACCATTCTGAAAATGACAGGAGCAAATTCTGTCATTTTCAGATGATGGACATCTGTCTAGTCGCCTGAAACATGAAATTTTAAGCAGTTCATAGTTAAGATAATTCACATCATATGATGTGGTGTTTAGAATTACTAACACATGTGTATTGTGAGAGGAAGAGTTAGTTTATGCACTGAGAACAGGGGTCCGATGGACGTGATGGACGTAGTTTGAACATATATCGATACACGCCACTTACGGTACTCTCTTTACTTTATTTTGTATAGTCTTAGGCGAACTACCTTGATAAACGTCCCCATAAACTTCTCTTTTCCTTCGGAAACCGATAAAAATTACATGATTCACGACCACTTCGGTGATTGCAGCCAAACACGAAACATATAACCATGTTTGCCAGACGTCAAACTGCTGTCAAATCGAGAGACTAGGATGTTGTCTATAGCATTTTATGTGTCGCATAGCTAGCTGCGCATTGAGGTACTGGAGCTGGTTTAAGCTTGTCACCGGAAGTTCGTAACCGGAAGTACAACAGAACGAGACTTACGGGCCCTATTGAATTTCAAAAATAACATATTCATGATCACTCATATCAGTTTTACATGAAATCGCTAAGTAAAATTCTGAAACGTTGCCGATGAATCTAGAATCGGTTTGGATGTTTTCGAAAATGCACTTACACGAACGCCGTAGAGCGCTTTCCGCCATATTGGATAGTGTTTACAAATCACGTTTCGCGAAGGCCGGTATTGAGACGCATATTACATCACGTATATTTCTATATATTCACCTTCGAAAATGCATCAATAAACTCCCCATACATTTTAGACTCAAACTGCAAAGTGGTCTTTGTCACCAATGCCAACCGTCTAGATAAAATGAGACGAAACATATTATGTGAAACGAACGCTGTGCCTCGAAAGACTGCGCTGGTCTCGAAATGTAAACAAAGACAAAAACCTATTTTACACTGTGTAGCATTTTCTGAAATTTTCCAACATTCATCCGTCTATTCATTGCTTGCAATGGCTCAATACCTTTGGAATATTCATGGAAAGAGTATCGTAGCAAGAAATAGGAAATTATAAATAGATACAATGCAATGATTTGATAATTCATAAGAAATTGTCAAAGTTTTCCCGTGCAGCGTGACGCCATGACTGACGGAAAATCACGCAGAACGACAACGGTAATTATCTGGATTTCTGTCTGTTTCTCTTACTTTTAGTGAAACGATAAAACATGTAACAATACACAGATAGTCAGAATCATTCTGATTACTTACATCTCATATTTATGGACAAACGATCCCCGAATCAATGGAAGGGTCCTCGCAAAATCCTGTGTACCCTTGTCAGCAAAGCCGCCATTTTGTAAGAAATCGGTCAGCGGTAGTGATGTCATACGTCAACATTGTTGTACATATTATTAGGCAATTACTTTGAGGTGAAGGTCGTAGTGAACAAGAGTAAACACAATCGCCCATTCCTTCCGATTACACCGTCAGTATTATGGTGTATATTTTATGTATAGGTCAGATAACTTTTCATGAAACTGACTTCAGTATCCATATTTAGCCTTGTTCAATATCATCATATCATACGTGCGTATAGGGTTTACGGTGTTTTATTCTTTGAAAGTTTTTGATTGTTTGAATCATATTTACATAGGAAATTGACATATTTTAGTGCAATACATAACCATATTCTAAACCTTTACACAAGTGTTAGAAGATCAAACGTAGCCATAACTGCAATTGCGTTAGTTCCTTTGATGATGTACAATATTCAATGCATTTGGACTAATATTGCAGTTTCACATGAACAGGTTAATGAACGGCGATTTAATTCAACCTTATAAGTAAAACTGATAATATTAATGAAAATGATTTATATATGGTATGAAATGTATATGCACAATATTATTTAAAGGAATTGTCTTGTTTTTTTGCACATTTGTGTGTCGGTTTATAGAGAAAACAATGATGTAAATTGATTTGGCCAGGTGCGCGTTTGTCGGAAACGTTTAATGATTCACTATCATTGTTTTCGATAATATAATCAATTCATATTCGATTTAAAAATATTGTGATGACAGGATATCAAACTCTAACTATATTTATACGAAAAATTGTTTAAAAATATATAAACCATGTCATGTCTTAATTTGGACAAATCTTACATCCATATTCTAATATATAGTACGTACTAGTTCCATATATATAAAAGCTATCTTTTGCATCTTCCATTGCATACCTTTATGAAGAGAAATAGCTACATAATCATAAACAAAGAAAATTTTTATCCTAAACAAAATATTCGGGTGTTGTGAAATGTTATTTTTCATTTACGTTAAATTGATGCCAAACAGGTGCGCGTTTTTCTCACAAAAAGATACACAGTCAAACCATCTAATTGTTGATATATTCAGGACACTATTTAAATGGAAAAAATCAGTCATTTTATGTTTTGTCTAAAGAGTCTTAAATTCTGACATAGAAGCCGAGACCTTTCACGCATTTAAAGGAAATTAGGTGAGATATGTACTAAACAGCATACCAGTGTCGTCTTTTTTCCGACGTCGCAAAACGCATAAACAAGCAATGACGTCAACTAAAATGGTGTATTATTTTCAGCAATTTCCCTTTACATTTGAAGATGATATGGCTAGTAACACTGGTAATAACGATGCAAAATTAGTCAAAAATACATCTACACAAACAGGACAATATGGGAATCTAAGAACTAACTTATATATATCGGATAGGGCTTTCATCCAAATCGCTATTACGTGCTTTCACATGTAATATGTTGTCATTTTTCTTGTAAATTGTGAACTACCAAACTGCATCCGCTCACATTGGGGAACTTTGAATTGGGATAGTTTGGTTCACCATGAACATAAAATAACGAAAATATAGCGTCCGTATCCACAACAAATTTCTCTCCGCGATCTGAGTTACATGGACTTAGTGTTACGCATAACGGAGTTATGCCCCTTTATCATATATGTGTATGACCGCTCTGTCGTCGTTTGACGTCATAGAAGAAAATCCATTTTTGACATTTATTGCGAGTCATTTTTAATGTTGAGCGTATAACGTTATGCACAAGCAACATAAACCCAATTCATATACAATTTATGTCGTTCAGATATCAAGCTGCATTTTCTTCGCTAACACTTTCCGCAAAGATGCCACATTAAAATTGTAGCACAGTGCGTTTTTATCGGTGCGCGATAAAAAGCGGATAAAATTACCGTTTTTTAACGCATAAAAAAAAATTGGACAACGTTTAGCAGTGTCTATTTCTCAAACCGCCAAGGTAGTTGCGCTTATATTTATACCAACGGATAGGAAATTTAATATTCTACATTTCTGTGTAATTTTATAGCCGTACGTAGATCCAGGACCACGCGAGCGCAATTCTCGCACAACGATCACTTTTCAAACCGTATGAAAATGTGCGCCTGAAAAAAAAACTCGGCAGCCAGGGGGTTAACGCAAATGACGTCCCAGCAGGTGACGTCACAATCCACTATGACGTCATAAATCTTGTTTCATGATCTAACAGTGATGGGTCAACAGCCCGTTGCGAGTTGTTTGAAGAAAAATTACAATTAAATTTATGATACTCTTTTTTCTTCTTAACACACATTCCATCCATTTTAGCGGGATAGGGGAGTTAATTGACCTGAAATACAATAGTGTAGGGATACATTCAAAGGTTTTGGTGAATCGGTTTTCAAATTGCGACCGCATATATGCTGATTATACGGTCGGAAATTCATACCATTGACCAATCTAGAACTCGTGTTACATACTAAGTTTAATTAGATTTGTTATTTATGTCGGCAGGCGCGGTTTGTTTCAGGTGGAGGTATGAGCGATTTTTACTGTGGCCATTTGCACACGCTTGTTTAAATGATGATTCTGTGTAAAAGTGCAGTTTAATTTTTGCTCATCGTTTCTAGCTTACATGCATTCGTTTCCGAAGCAAATATTTGATATCTCAAAACCGCGAACAGCCGCTATACTGTTGATGCGGCTTAAAGCCACATTTTCTCACTCACCTTTAGTCATTCAATTGTCCCTCCTGAGAGGCGTACGTAAGTCCCAAAACTTTCAAAATGTCTTCTACTGTCTATTGTATAAATTGTTTTCGTCACGATATGGTTGGAGTGAGTGCCAATGTGACGTTGAATATTAACTCACTCACTCACTTTACTCATTCACTTACTACTATCGAAAAGTGAGCAATGGTTCATGACGAGACGATTCCACATGTGTCATAGATGAGCCAAGGGTGTTGGGCAGAATCTAAATGGCAGTATTGATTTTGTTGATGGTTCTGAATTGCTGAGTGGTACAGAAATGAGTGTCAACCAAACGAACTGTCAATCAAACAGAGTGAGAGAAAAGTTTTTGAATGAGAGGAAAGTTATACTTCCGGATATAACATTTCCTAGCGTTCTGGAACGTGAACAAGTTCTTCCAAAATGTTTGGATTAGAATAATTATCAGAATATTTTATCCACCATGCACACAATATACCATTCGCTAAAATAACTTCGAGCCAAGTTCACTTGAATTAATTTGTCATTAACTTTCGGTTAGAATTTTGAAGTTGGTTAAATTGGTTGTTTTTTTCATGTCAATTCTTCCTTCACATCTACATCTGCTAGCCTTGTCGAGTCTAGGCTCACCAATATAAGACTCCCAATTTCAAAGATATTACGGTTGTTATAAAAATATTACATTCATATGCAAAACGACGACGCATTACGCACATTATGTTTTTGTGTAACGTATCAAACTCGCGTATTCCGACCGTATGGTCGACCGCGAGCAGGACCAGCCGCCGGGTGGAAACCACCAATATTATGTTTGTTTTGGTACGAGCCGACAGCCGCTCACCTGTATTTTGCAATGCGTTTGAATCTCCGCTCACCTGTGCCTTGTGTGTACACCCGACCAATTTCACAATTCGATTCATGTAATACCTTGACGTTCCTGTATAACCAATCTAATGCCATTACGATCATTCTGACTTCCATGATCAACGCCCGTACCAAAATATTTGGTCAACACGTCAATGTCCCGTATGCCTACCGCATACTTTGGTACATCCAATATTAGTCAACGCTTTGAGGACAAAAGCCAAACGACGTTCAGGGTGCTAATACATAGAGTAAAACCATTTCAATAAGCTTCTGTAAACTTCACATATCTCAAACAACATAATTGTTTCCAACATACAAATGTAATAATCCAAAGCGCACCAAAATTCGAGGCGAAGCGAGAAGGCCCAGATCATCGACAGAAGCGGACGGATTGGTGCGGTTGGTCGGGGTCGCCAATCAAGGCCGTCGCCTCACCAACGACTACATCGACGATGAAGAATCGCCGTCCGACTTATGAATGCGTGTAAGTGATAGAGCGGGTCTCCATATCGGGAACATTGGCCACCTGTCCCGATGTGCGTTCTGTCACGGATTTCCATCTTATGTACCATTTCTACCATTATTCCCCAACCATAATAAACATGGTTGCTGTTGTCTTCAACACTACCTCTCTGACTTTTTGTCTTCCATCTTCTTGTCCACCATCCTGAACCAACATCCGAGAGTACCCCCAACGAACGCTCTTGGACACTGATAATAGATATATTGTACTAAACGACGTGTATATGCTGAAAGTAATGTTCTGAAGGGTTTTTCTTAAAAGGCACTTGACAATAAAATATGTCAAGGGCTTTAGCTTCCCAATGCCTTTGAACGATATCGGTCACTTCGAAGGCGTCAGTAACACGGGTACAAGGAAGCCCTGCATGTGGCATTTAATCCATCGTACCCCTGACGCGCAATATCGATGACGAAGAAAAACTCGTATGATGAAGTGGGATGTGTCATTTCATACCCCAAAGAGTTTTTATAATTTGGTTTACGAGTCAAAAAGGAGTCATTTGGGTGTTTCTGTGTGATGGCTACATTCTGAAATAGAATGTGTAAAACCATTGTGACCTCTTTTCTGCAAAAAGACTACAAAAAAGTATATATAGTCTGTATATTCTTTACAATTTTATTCAAGGAGATGCTTAAAATATTAGAACGAATAGCGGCGAGTAATGTCTTTCTTTGAACAGATTTATCCGTAAGGTGTGCTGGAATAGACAGATACACGACCCAGATGTTTACACCACAGCGGAACTCGAATATTATCATCTTCCTGTTCTGAGCTTGTTCTCCATCCCTCACGAAGAGTACACCAGATACGTTGTGTTTGACAGTAGGGTGTGTGGATACTAATGGCAGATGTTCGTGGAGGAAGTGGATAATTTTTTCCAAGCGTCTCCTCGGCTGCAGCATGAGGTTTAGATGACCTCCCATCAGCAGTTTCTAAGTCTGTTTAGGGAAACACGTACTCGGGTGAATTAGGTACTTGAGTCAAGAATGTGTCAACACAACTAGCTGAAATAATGTTTTGATCTTAGTATATTCATCTCACCGAAATCATTCATACTGTTTGAAAGACATACCGACATGAAACGTCTTCACGCATATCATTGTATAAGTTATCAATACAGTTTCATGTCGTCATCTTAGTATACCAAACTGTAAACACATTGCCTTTATGTCATATGCCGTGTATTCATGTACGAAGTTAATAACTTCTATGCCCGCACAAACTACTGCTATGGCGGCGGTCACTTAATCAACATCTTTCATAACATCTCCCCTTGATGATTCTGTGCTTTCTGCATATTAGTCGCATATTAAAGATAGTGTGTCAATATTTAAACGACCATTCTCTCATTATTAGAGACGTTATATATGGATTAACACTATGATTTTATCGATGTATAGTGACGATAATCGATGAAACTCGCGCTTTCTTAGATTGGGTGTTTAACACCGCACTCAGTGATACGTGTAAGGCATTACAACGGTCTGACAATAACCAAACAATGCCCGCGACCATACAATCCATTGATGACGTCACCGCCGTAATCAGATCTATTCAACTTTGGAGGATACAACGGTGCACGCACCAGCACTGTCAGTGGCGTCCGACCATCTTAATCAGTAACTCCCGTGAAGATCCGGGTTAGAATTGGTCTTCAGCAACCCATGCTTGCCCAAAGAGTGACAAACGGCATCGGATGATTTAATTCTGCTGACATGGTTGGACACACGTCAATGTATTCTGGGATACGTGTAGATCAATGCTCGGGCGATGTTGATCTCTAGATTGTCAGGGTCCAGACTCGATTATTTATAGACAATAGCTGCCATAAAGTTGGAATATTGCTGAGTGCGGCGATAAACAACAAAACCAACCAACCGGATCACTTCAACACTGGTTCCTAAGATCAATTCTAACCTCTGTGTTCACCTTTGCTATCAGCGTTTGCCTGATTACTCACCAAACAACCGGTGGTATAGCATTGCGTACATAGGCATGTATGGAGGATCGATGCGATGGCCTGCTCCAGGATAGGAGAGAGAAGTTCCTTCAATGTTCTTTTTCTTCAGGACAGGTCTCAATGAAACGTTTAGCTTCATCGGATCGCTGCACACGGCATCATCTTGAGCAAGAATGCATAACATGTGGCCACTCTTCTCCCAAGCCTGAAGGGGAAACGTTAGGTTTCATTGTTCAGTTATTTTGCTAAAATGTACTGGAAACCATTCATACGCCGGTACTGCGACATTACATTTCGACAACGATTTAGTTGCAGTCCTGAATATAACTGCGAGACAGTTAGGAAATGAGCATCGTTTTCCAGGAGTGAGTGAGCGAGTGAATATTTAACGTCGTATCAACAACAATCTTTAACCCATATCGTGATGAAAACAATTTTATACATTAAAACATAAATAAATTTAGACCATAAAAACTGCCAATAAAGGGCAGTAAAACCAATCTCAACAGAGAATCACAGAGTTGTTTACAAGCATATCATAAAGTATATCTCTATAGAAAACAATACACTAAAAATGGCTAAAGATCGCCAGCAACTGAAGATAGATCACCATACTAGGACCTGAACTCTAAAGAGGTCCTGTTTCGTGAAAGGGACAAAATCTTTTTTCCATTGGTGTCATTCAATAACATAACATACTACATCCTTTTTCTCCGCAACTGCATGGTTTGATAGCCAGCTGACTTATAGGAAGGCATAATAACCAGAGAATATGGACACGTGAAAACAAACTCACCTGAATGACTTCAGCGCCATAGCAGGCACCGCTCTTGCAGTGACACTCTTCATCGGTGTCATATTCATCTACCGAAGTCCCACCCAACGTTCTTATTACTGCAGCATTATATAGTCAATTTTCATCCGCTGGTTATTCTGTGTAATAATTATGACCAGTGCGTTCAAACCCATTTATTGTCGCAGCATCGATTATCAAGACGTCTGATGCACGTAATCTGTGAGAATTAGATTCAGTGAGCCTGCTTGTTTAACGCAAAATCCAGCAACATTCCAGTAAGATCACGACACGGACACAAGAAATGCCTACACCAGCCCATGTGCGAATCGAAGCTTCCTCCACGGACGCTTTAACCACCAGGCCACCTTAAACCTGCTGAATTAGAACACACAGCATTCGATGCATCTTCATTCACATGAAACAACTCTGTAATCGTGATACGTTTCATGACTCAGAGAGATAGCAGGACGCGTTTAAGCTGATGCTGAATGCCCCTCACATCCAACTCTACATGGCGTTCGAAAAGTGTTCATAGTGTTAAGAAATAGTTTTCAAAATCTGTGATATTCCGCCATCACACAAACCAATTGGAATTACGGATTTGGTCAAACCATCCTATACGCAAAGAAACATACCGTCTCATCATGCAAGACAAAATGAAAAGACGCATTTTGCGCGTGCGTGCGTGCGTGCGCGTGTGTGTGCGTGTCTGTGCATCAGTGTCTCACACCGTAAACCGTCCACAATGAAGTATTCCCATAAAACAAATCCAATACCACCGTCGAGACTGTTCTATGCAATAGAGTGTTGTGTTGTAATGTCATTGGTGGTACTTGTATTTCATTGTTTCTGCTATGGCAGGTTGTGCTGGTTTTAATTTTTGACACTTTGAGACCAGTCTGGTCTGATATTTCTAGGTCTGTTACGGAACATTCCAGTGTAGCTACCCAGAGTGTTAGGGAAGCTTTTTATTGCATAGAAGTGAGTGAGCTAATATTTAACGTCACGTCAGTCATTTCATCCATATCGTGACGAGAACATTTTTGACGTTGGAATCGGAATACGTGTATATTGTAAACCTTGCCGTCAAAGGATTGATGAAAACAACTAGATCATCACTTGAATTAAATCTAGCATGTTAGGTTAAAACTTAAAGCACAATTTGGACATTACATAATATAAAAGCTATAGCTATAGATCTCAAACCACTCAAGGTATATCACCATACTAGGGTCGTAATTTTTGCTAAAGGGATCCCAGATTTACCCTCACTTCTTCGAAGTTTGCATCACACGTCACAAGAACGGCGGCAGGTGCGTGAAGATAATTTTTTTTCCGCTGGCTAAATAGCACACAGGCCTATTTTGAAGTTTGAATATCATCTTGTAATTGTACTGCCATTGTAATTGTAATTGCCATTGAATTTTATAATTGCCACTGCAACCAAGTTGTATTAAATTGCATACATGTATAAACTTTAGTTAATTTCTGAATATAGCTTCTTTATATCACTTATTTTTGGGTTTTGTGAGTTTCACACAAATTTCTTTTACGGTTTTTCGATTTCCAGTTAACCAGTTGGTTGAAGCTGGAAATCAACAAAGTAAGTCTTGGCCCTACAGCTGTTACCGACTTACCGCAGGAGAAACACTCACTCCCTGTTCCTTTCCCCAATACACCTGTCCTGATCTTTCTTCAGATCATCATGTGTGTAAACGGGAGGCTATGAGATTCACTCAGAGCCTTGGACCTAATGATTGTTATAAGATATTACCTTTCAGGGTTTACGTATATTGAAGATAAACGTGCAAACATACACTGAATGCTAGTTATGATTACACAATGCCATTTAGAAATTGGTCAAAATGTTACATATGTTTATATTGGAATGCTGAATACACTGAATGCTGCTTTGATATTCAGGGAAGAAAGAGACGATGTGCTACTCTTTGAGTAGTGAGGTTGAAAGGCCGAACCAGTTACAGAATCATGTGAAAGCAAAAAAATTTCCACTGTGAATTGTAATCGAAACATTATATTTGTCACTTCTCATAATGCTTCCTGTGTGTAAACGATCAGTGAATGTGTCCCCTTATTTATGATGCGTATGCACTTCCGAAAATTCCATCACAGTTTGGTCACTTTTTAAACATTTATACAAAATTAAGTCTTTGTTAAGCCATGTTCACCTTATTTGTTGCCATGCCAAGCGAGAAGACTATTTCTCACCTCCCTTTGAGGATCCAACTACACCAAT
Source organism: Haliotis rubra (assembly GCF_003918875.1). Taxonomy (NCBI): domain Eukaryota; kingdom Metazoa; phylum Mollusca; class Gastropoda; order Lepetellida; family Haliotidae; genus Haliotis; species Haliotis rubra. The sequence goes on from NW_025765306.1 coordinate 202,379, forward strand.
ACCTCCACCCTTTACATAGGGATGAGAAGCAAACCAATCAACAGCCCCCTAAATATGTGTATAAACAAACATTACAGTTAGGTATTTCAAATCGTCTCTTATTGTCATAAAACCATTATTACTGAATTCGTGTTCTGAAGCTGTCACAAAAGCATTGAAAACGTAAATTTTTACTCTTTGCACAAAAACAGTAACTCTGCATGACAAGCTCTTGGTTGTCAGTCTCTGTCGTTCGAGCCTGCGCACTGTGTAAACAGAGTTAAGAGAATAAGCTTTACCAGCAATTTGCAGTAACAGAAACAACTTCAGCCAAACCATCCCTTCCGTACAAAGTACACAGAGAAAGCAAATGCTAAAATGTTAGCTGGTAGCCGTTGCAAAACGTCAAACGGAATAGTACACTAGATTGGCTTTTGACTTATTGAGAATATGCTTTATTTATTATTGTTAGGTACCACAACTATGTAGTCATGTCAAGGTCACCTTGCCAGGGTTGGGAGATTCATATCTAAAGGTAATCCGAGGAGCAAAAGCAAGCAAAGCCTTTAGATGCTAACAGGGCAGCATTTATTCCACCAGTCCCCAAGAGAACCAGACATATCAACTACTCCAGGAAAAGGTCCTTTATCTGTAAACAGTAGGTTTTATTAGATTG